>NW_026118078.1:0-37976 GCF_001640805.2 Lates calcarifer
ATGTACATGCATTTACTCTCATACTATACTTAAATACAACTTTTGAGTGCTATAACCCAAGTATGCAAACCAACCAATTAGAAAACGACACAGGCTGACCCAGAATACACTGCGACATTCATATTTGTGATATTTTTAAATAAATTTAGTTACAACGCATTGCTACGAGGCATTCATCACACTGATTGTACAATCTGAAACAGACGCATTTTGAACAGTATGACATAAACATCATTGTTGTTGTACAGTCTAAAGGTGCCTGACGACACAAAGCCTGACAGCATCTTTATGGAGAGCTGTCCTGACTGCTTGCTTGTAGTGCAAAAAAAGAGACATGTTTTTTCAAATTTATCTTTTGACTTTTGTAACTAAATCTCTGTATAAAAGTATTTGTTGGTTCTTAAACAAAAGTCTTTTCCCTGGTTTTCTTCCAGGTCCAGGAAGGGAAACTGTACAGAGGAGCATCCCAGCAGAGGACAACCTCCCAGCAGAGGACAGGCTGCTCTTAGCTCGGTCACAGTTCATTAGCAGAGTATCTGAACCTGTTCTAGATTGTCTTCTGGATAAACTTCTAGAGCAGGGTGTTGTAAATGATGATGAAATGCAGTCAGCGAGAGCAAAAAACTGGAGCAAACAAAGCACGAGATGTGATCGACACTGTGCGAAGGAAAGGAACTGAAGCCAGCTCAGTTCTGATCAGTGCTCTCTGTGAGGTGGATCCATACCTGTCCAGAGTGCTCACATTAAGATGAAGCACTGCAGAGTGTGAGGAGGATTCTCTGTTTTACAGAATCATATCACTTATTGTAATCTTTAAATGAGAAGTTTTGTTGTTGAAGTCTGTGTTTTCAATAAGTAGATTGTGAGGGATTCATTCAAGTTTGGAAAAAAATACACAGCTTTTGGCATCCCACGTTAAACATCATCCACAGGGTCGCACAGTGTCCAAAAAACTTAAAACCACTTACTATTTACTTTAAAGCACTCTGTATTTACTGTAAATGTATTCCCATGTAAAGTTCCACAACTGAAGTAAAAAACCTGCCTCCTACATTTACACCACATTCCAATAACAATCCCACAATGCAATGCTTCTTCTTGACAGGTCTCTGTCTGACTTTTTTGTTTGTTTGTTAAATGATTATGGCCTTTGGTTGCTCTTAGTGGTGTTAGTATATTATATCAGATCATTCCATTATTCCACCACCATTCATCCAAATATATTTTTGTTCAGTTTCGATGTTTTTAAAAATTTCTTTACTGAATAATAATTGTTCAGGATGGAGATGATTGGGTAGAGATTAGCAGCAGCAGGGCCTGGAGGCTTGAGGCCTGTGAGCAGCATGGGGGAGGTGAATGGAGACCAGCAGGGGGCTGCTGGGGAGTGGATGGCATGGTTTGATAGCATGATCGGGTCCCACTCTGTTGGCTCTGCCTTTTACACTCTAGTGTCAAGACTCCTGTGGTCAGGCTACACCCCCTCCTGGGGAAATTTTGTTCACATCACATACTATAAACTATTAAATAGTGTGACTGTATTGTCGCACAGCGTTTAGTCACATTTCATTTCAACTCACTGTGTTATCAGTTTTAATGTTTTCATTTACAGCTCAACCAACAATCTCAGTATTATGTGCTGAACTGTCAAGTCCCTGTCTTGGCCATGTACTTTAATGGCCAAAGTGACCTCCAGCCAGACCTGCACCCATCCAGACCCACAGTAGCTCGTCTGATTCACATCCTCTGCCCTCTCCATTTGACCATGTTCCCGTTCTGGCTGACAAGTGCAACTTCTTACCGTGTTGTGTCAAGAGCTTTTGGCATCCCACGTTAAACATCATCCACAGGGTCGCACAGAAAATAATCAGGCTCAAAAAACAGCTGTGTGGGCACCTCACTGCTACTTCTTCATTCTCCAGCTCTTCAGGACCATGACTATTATTAAGGAAATGTGTGTGTAACCATGTAAAGTTGGGACTATTGTACCCTTACTCCACCTCACTGTAAAATACATCACTAAACACCCCCGCTTGTGTTTTTTTTAAATCTATAAAAAGGTTAATAAGTGGCTAAATGGGACTACAGAGGTTGTCGACGTCATAAAACTGCATACAAAAACCCATCTACTCACCAGTCCAGACCAGACCAGTCTACTCTTTCAAACTATCACTAATGTTCTAAGAAGAGTAACTTAACAAACTAACAGATCGAGGGAGTGGTGTTACAGTGTGTTCTCATCAGTTAAATTACTGTTTTTGTCAATGGAGTCTGGTTGAGATAAAAAGTGATGATTCTGGTTAATAAAAAGGTCTGTCTCTGTATATCGTCAGATAATTAGAATAACATTCTGAGCCTCTCAGTGACTAAACCAGCCACTTTCGTAGATGTACGTTGATGAGGATGTGTGCACTGTTTGTTTACATTGCAGCAGCTTTTCATGGTGTCCAAGTACACTGCAGACATCTTTCACAGAGTTCAGTCATGCTAACTACTTTGATTAAATTTAATTTATTAGATCATTATGTTTGTGCTTTATAGTTGTTTCAGTGTAGGCTATTATGGCTATCTAAAACATATGTCTGCACATATGTTTGGATCGTGCAGTGTTGTATGTGCACAACAGATCATGGCTTTGGGTACGGATCAAGCACTGACAGACTGTGCTAGCTCATGGGGATCCTGTGCTGTTGTTCATTTGGTGACCTCTGGGGCAATATATAAATAGTTTAATGCATGATGAAACAGATGGTTTGTAAGCCTGTAACTGATTTCTCATTTTCCCCGTATTAATATAAAACAACAATTTAAAAAACACTAGTCGTTCTTTGTTTTCTGATTTGATTATTTCAAAACGAAAATCGGAACAGCTCGTTTTACGGTTTCTTATTCCAAAACAAAAAAAACAGGAAAAGGCTCGTCATGTGTTTTCTGTTTTCCCACTCCAAAATGAAAATCAATCGGCCGTTATGTACACAGACCCTTTTAGGTCTACTGCTAATGACATTATGTGGACCCAAGGCCTCGTTAAGCCTGTGATCAGTCAGTGTAAAGTAATATCCCAGATATATCACCATATGCCCCATTCAGTCATGCTTACATAAATACTGTGTGCAATTTAGTTTGTTTACATGCTACATGCCACAACTTCATTACATTGTAATGTTGCTAATGTTGGTCAATGGTGATTGGTATTCTTAGAAGACATAGTTCACTGAGATTGCCAGCTTTGCAGTTGCTGCTGTTACTAAACAGCATAAACTGATTAACAGTGGAGATTTAATCAGTCCAGTTTGTCCATTCAGTGGCGAACAGGTTCTCTTTGATCAATGGGCTTCTAAAAAAATAAAGGTAAACTTTTTTAGCATCTTCTTTTTCTGATATCCAGCAGCACAACAGAACATGTTTTGTCCTTACACAGAGAATCGCTCCTGTCACACTCCACTTGTTTGTGCCGTTTTACTGCCACCACAGTGCAGGCACTACTGCAGTGATGTAACCATGCCGTCCAGTCCAGGTTGGTCTGTTAAACCATATCATTTGCAAAGAGCACAGAAGCAGTTCTTAGGTCCCCAAATCAGATACTCTCATGCCCTTCATGCCTTCAAATTTTGTCCAGATATGGTGACAAGGGACAACTCTGATGGAGGCCAACACTAACTTGAAGTGTGATTAACTTCCTGCCGAGAATATGGACTCACAGCTCTCACTCTGGGTATATAGGGACCGGATGGCCCTTGATATCTCACACTGCCCCCAGTTGACTCCACAAGGGAAAAAAAAATCACAAAACTCTTTCAAGTCTACAAAACACAGGTAGACTGGATAGGCAAACTCCAATGACCCCTCTAGTAACTTTGCAAAGGTGTTGGAGTTGCTCTACTGTTTCAGTTTTACATTTTTAATAAGAAAATTGGATTAGACAATTAAAGTTTAAATATATAATGTCATAATTTGCAAGCAGGGATGGAAAATTAAAGTTTGAATAAATCATCTCAAGTTAATAGTGGCCTTCCACCACATGGAGGTCATGATGGTAAGGCTTGATAAAAGAAAACAAACAAACAAAACAGACGTAGCTGCACCAACCATCAGGCTTTTTAAATTCAGGATGGGCAGTTTATGCTGCTCGTGCTCTGACTTTAACAGCACGTGCTCATCTCTTGTCCACTGGCAGCAGAAATCTGAGTACAGCTGTAAATCACCGGATTGGTCAAATCATACTTGTATATCGAGTGAGTTTTCAATTGTATATTTAGCAATCACCCTGTAATACCATTCTACGCGGACACAGATGCAAAAATCTATCATCAGTTACCATGGCAACTGTATTAAACGTCAGACGAGAAGTGTGAGCACGTTCATACAGAAGGCGTGGTTTGTGAGAGAGGGGAAGACAGAGCCAGGGGTTGTAGGCATGTAGAGAGTCAGACAGAGGAGGATGAGTTCGTGAACAATCTCGTCCACATCTGGGATTTGTGAAGCAGCCGTCGTGTGGTTGGTTGGTTAATGCAGAGATAGTGAAGCGGAAACGAGGCTAGCTGTTGTTTTTTTTTTTTTCCTGACAGAAATCAACAGGGTGAAAGCCGCCGTTTCTCCGACGATGTTTTTCTTCTTCTTCTTCTTCTTCTTCTCTTGCAGCGGCGTTGATCACAGCTAAAGAATTCGTACGAAGGATTTCAGAGGCCAGAATCTAAACAACAGTCGTACAGAGCTGAGATGAACGACGTGGAGCTGTGATTGTTGTGGAGGCTCTCCTGGACACGCAGCCTGCTGAGTAAAACGGGCTGTAGCTACTGAACAAAGCTCAAACAGCAGGAAAACAGGCGTAGCTTGTTTGTCTGGGGGGGGGGGGGGGGGGGGGTTAACGTGGACAGACTGGGACAAATTCTCAGAAGTCTGAGGTAACACGAGAAACAAAGGGAATAAACCAATCGCCTTGTACAACCCAACAACGGGGATTTATATTTAGCAGGCTTTAGCATAGACTCTGGCCATGTTTTTACAGGATGTAAACAAATAACACATCATTTCTGGGAAAGGTATTGAACTCTTATTGTGAGGAGACAGAGAGGGGAAGGTCCAAATGTGTTATGTTTGTGTAAAATTGTTGGGAGCTACACATAACACAGCTGCAGTTGCTACCCAGCTTGTTGTTACAAAATGTGTGTTGTTTTTACTCTGCGACTGAAGTATGTATTTAAGTATGTCCATCAAGAGAATTCAGATGAGACCAAACCAAAACAGACAACAGGTGGTTCCACCTCCGAAGACAATCTCAAAGCGTTGATGAACAGACAAGAGAGAGAAAACCTATCAGAGTTGTAAATTCTAGATGGTTTGAATTTTTGTGACTTATGTTGCCATTTGCATGACAGGCTCCTGTAGATCAACCACGGCATCAGTGACCTCTTATTTCTTAAAGCTGGGTTTCACGAGAGGTGTCACTGGGAAGTATTGCGGCATGGAAAATGTACAGCCAGTAGCTGCTACAACAAAGCATAATTGATGTTGCATGTAATTAATCACAGAGCCATTTACTGACTGGTTTCAACAGTGGTGTAACACATTGGTATCCATTGTCCAAAAAAGGGTCAGACAATATATCCAATACTTTTATTATATTAGCTTACAGTACATATATATATATATATATATATATATATATATATATATATATATATATATATTGCCCTTTGACAGTTTTTTTCAAATCAGCCTAATAAGCCAGTGTTCCCTCCTGCCTTTTCCTTTTTTCAGTTGATGGATTTGGAAATAATGAAAATAGAAAGTTACAAATGGATGAGGAGGATTCATTTATCAACAGCTATGTCTGAATCCAGGAAACCAAGACTGACTGACTCTGATCTGACTGGACGTGTGTGAGATAAGGGATGAGTTTTCTGGTGGTGTTTTGGTGTTTGATCGATGGATTCACCTGTTAGCACAGCCCTGTGGGGCAGCAGTGCCAGCAACTACACAGCTGACAACTCTGGGCCAAGCTTCACCAACCAGCTGGGCACTGCCTCACCTGTTGTGCCAAGGTATTTCACTCTGTCCATCTACTTTTCCATCTGTCTTTTCTGCTTGATTTGCACGTGAATGCCTCCCGAATGTAACAACTGGTTAAATTATGCAGAAGAAATTGCAGCAATGGAGCAACTGCCTCTGTCCATCCATCCACACACACCCTTAGAGAAACTAGCTCATTTCTGCAGATACAATTAGCCAGGAGAATCGATCTTAAATGATGACTATACTGATAAAAAAACTGCTGCCTTGTGACTGGAAGCAATGAATATCTACAATCTCTGGCATGTTCTAAAAGCTCTAGGACCACTGAATTCATTAGGTGATCCATGGCCATGTAACATGCCAAGCCATCAGAGCGAAAATCTAAAATATCAAATTCACTGCAGTACTCACCATAAGGGTGGTGTGATATTAAAGCCTTTCTTCATGCCATGGGATGAATTAGGAATCTCCAATTAGGTATTTTCCTGCCTGTTTCTGTTCCTGCACACTTCATTTCAGATTGGACGCCAAGGTGAACGTTGACCAAGTGACTTGCAGTTGTCAAATTTAGACCCTCTCTCTTTTTACAACCTTTACATTTAGACTATCAAAGTCCTAGTGAGCATAGTTACTGATACAGTTTGGCTGCTCATCATTCAGTTGAAAAGTGGGAAATCCCTAAATTCTTTTGAAATTCTCCTGCATTTTAGATGTTATTAGATCAGCTTCACAGGCCACATCTCTGATTTGTTTAATGATTCAAAGTGATGTCTGATGTCATTGACCATTGTTTACACTGGCTGGACAAACAGTTAATCCTTCCTACAAAGCTCAGATTGGTTAACAACTAGGACACCATACCACCTATCTACAGATAGAGTGTTACCTAACAATATCCATGAAAAAAAAACTGATGAAAAATGGCTATAAAATGGGAACAACTTTAAATGAGGGATGCAGCTGTATGGATTTTTTCAGTTGACTAAAAGAAATAACTCTTAGTTTGACATTTGATTGATGAGAAAAATGTTAACTGCACCTAGAAGTCACTACTGCAGTTTGTGTCAATGGAGAATTCCGTCAGCTGGACAAGTACATCACTTGCTACTGATTAGTCAAACATAACTAAAGCTTTCTTTACTGCCTTCTCTGGTCGAACATTTGAAAGTAGTGCTGTATGTTTTCATAGTATATCTTTGAAAAATAGGATTGGGCATCAAACCTTATTACTCTTTTGTTAGCAACCATCTGCAGAACGAGGTTCAAAGAAATTGTCAAGTCCCAAAAGCTTGCATGAATGACCAGATACTTGATACTGTGATACTTTGATCATATGTACTGTACTTTGGTGAAACTAAAGCCCAACCCTAATGAAAACTGTTTCTATTTTTTGGATATGCATGAAGTGTTGTTAGTTTTGAGGACACATTGTATCCAGACTGTGCTAATTGCACAGGGATTTCTCACTTTCCTTTTTTCTTTTTCGGTTATGAAGGGTTGTTTCCATAGTGACCAGCCTTGTGACCACCACCACAGAGGCCACAGTGGGAGCCACAGGAAACCTATCAGTGTTTAGAGACCAAAGAGGGAGTGAGCTCAGTCAGACCCATCAGGCATCGACCCCATCTGTGCTGAGTGCCGCGGAGAGTAACTCTGTCCTGCAGGGCATCACAGTGGCAGCTCAGGCCCTGGTGCTCCTCTCCATCTTCCTTCTGTCCAGCCTCGGTAACTCGGCAGTCGTCATCGTCATCATCAAACACAGACAGCTTCGAACGGTGACCAACGCTTTCATCATGTCACTGTCGCTGTCTGACTTCCTCACAGCTGTTCTATGTCTGCCATTCTCCTTTGTCATGCTCTTCAGTAAGGATGGCATCTGGATGTTCGGGGATCATTTCTGTGTAGCCAATGGCTTTTTCAACACTTGCTTTGGTATCATTTCCACCCTGACTATGACTCTGATCTCCTTTGACAGGTACTATGCCATAGTCAGACAGCCACAGGCTAAAATAGGACGCCAGAAAGCAACTCAGTTGTTGATAGCTGTGTGGTTAACGGCAGTCATTTTCTCTTTACCTTGGTATCTGTTAGTCCGAACACCTACAGAAATCCATAAGCGAGGTTTCTACCACTGTATGTATGTGTTCCATTCTGGGACTTCACGCATGGGGACAGCTTATAGCATCTGCCTTATTGTTGTATGTTATTTACTGCCCTTCTCACTCATGTGTTTTTGTCATTATAACATCTGTAAGACAGTGCGGCTCTCAGAAATCCGAGTCAGGCCTGTGACCACGTATGCATACCTACTTAGATTTTACAGTGAAATGCGAACAGCCACCACAGTTTTGATTATGATTGTTTTTATAATTTTTTGTTGGGGGCCATATTGTTTAATGGGGTTGGTCACAGCAATGGGAGACTATACGTTCAACCCTGCAATGGACACGGTGGCTATCTGGCTAGCCTGGGCAAATGGAGCTATCAACCCTCTGATCTACGCTATGAGGAACCCCAACATATCCATGTTACTGGGACGGAGCAGAGAGGAGGGCTATCGGACCAGAAATATTGCTGCGTACCTCTCCAGCCAAACCCAGAACCGTGAGATTCGGATTAACCAAGCAGAGAGGATAAGAGACCGCTACGTGAGTCGCGTAGGGGTGAATAATAACAGCCGCCTGTCGAGTTCGAGTCCTGGTAAAGGAGGAGAGGTGGCAATGTGGGCCTGTAAAAACCCTGCTGTGTTCTTCTGCAGGGATGCCCAGCCTGATACTGCAACACTACCCAACTCTGTCAGTGCTCGAAAGATGAAGACAGCTGACACCAGCTTGTGACATTGCAGAAGAATTCTTAACCATCTAATAATTTTATTAATCTTATTTGTATTTATTGTGATGGATTTAGAGGCCATGGTCACCAGTTTGACATTTTACGAAATACCTGACACCTGTCTCATCAGAGACAGGTGTTTGTGTTCCAGACCCTGACATGATGAGATCCTAACCCTAACCCAGGTATGAAAAGGACCATGAGTTGTTCATATAGTACTATTAAATTGCAGAATTGTTCACACGGTGTGGGAAGACATGATGGTGAAAACTCAGTTTAAGCACCTGTTTTGAAAAATAGCCATTGACAGTTCTTTACGTTAAATTCTCTCCTGAATTTGATGGACACCGTGAAGTCATCTCAAGGATCCATGGGACCACCTGAAGGATCTCTGGAATCCCCTCAGTGATTAAGCATGAAAGGTGACACAAAACATTTCTGTTACGGCACATGATGTGTTTGTGCTTGTGTTGCTCCTTTTATTTCTAGATGCAGCATGTGGATAAGGGAAACTGATAAAAGATCTAGCATTTTCTTAATCCTAAACCTTCCATGCTTAAAACATATATGTACTGTACGTGTCATTTTGAGACATCATTGGCCATTTGTTTAAATGTGTAAAACAACCTAAAGTTAAACTTTTCTAACAAGCAACCTCTCGCTGTCATGTAAACAGTGACTAGCCTGTCCTCTGCCAGAGGCAAAGACAAAACTTGATGGAACCTCTAATGATGTGGTCACATCAGAAATTGGCACAGCAAAGATCCGCGCCAAAAAGCTGATTTCAGAGTACTGGAGCCGGCAAGCTAACCGCTACGACACATTATCACATCACAGTCACATTATCTTTTCAAACCACCGTTTTAGGCAGCTAGCTTGTAGAGGTAACACAATTTATTCAAGAGACACATTTGTACTGTTGACTTCTTTCTCATAATTGTCTGCAGTTTATACATAAGAAAGTGGATGGTGTAACAAGGCTAGCATGCTACGCCAGCTTCCTTTGTTATGGACCAATGACTGTATAAAAACATGTAAAAACAGGGTGTGACATCATGACTGACAGCTGTGATTGACTCGTGATTGGTCAGGTGTGTAGGTGGGAATTTGATACCGAGGCTGCACTCTCCAATCACTGCTCCAAATGACGTCACCTGCACAAAATGGCAGCACTCATATTTTGGCATCATTTTTGTACAGTGTCAGGCAGTGGAGAGGTGTTGTCCACCTTTATGTACAGTCACCACAGTACAGTACAGTTCCCACAATGGTCACAACTGTTTTGGTGTTGGAGGTTCACTAAACTTGATCCATATTGATGAATTACAAATGATTTGCACAAATACCTTGCACCTGTGACCAGATCCATAGCATTAACACACACTTTGACTCATTATGAAGCAAATTTGTGACTAAATACAACAGCATGATGTTACCAGTCCTGCTTCTCATGGTCAACAGTTTGGTCTTGATTATTAGTTCAGTTACTTCCTGGTTCAGACTGTTTTGTTCAATTCAATAGATCTGCAGAAGCTGTGTTAAACAAATGAAATGGCACAACCATATCTGCTGCCGAGCTCCCCATTCATTATCACTGATTTAATGAATTTTGCTGTCTTTCAGTAAATTTTAACCAGAAAATAAATAACTGTATGCAGTATTGTAGTTGAGGTGGTTGGGGACGATGACTCGGTACACTCAGTTCAGTTTGAGGATTCGGGGTTCAGTTTTCAAGATTTGTTTGTTTACATACTGAACACATCCACTAGGTTTAGTTTCTCTAAAACCAGAATGAACCTCATCACAGCATTTGAGGAGATCCTCAGATTCTGAATTAAATGTATTTCAGGCACAGAGTTTTGTCTTTTGTCTTGCTGCAAGTCTTGAATGTAGGCATGCTTACATAAGCTCTTATTTCTATCTTATATGTTCTGTACTTGTCAGTGAAGTAGGAGCACACCAGTTTAAATATTTTAACTTGATCACATAACACTGAGGGCTCTGGAAAACATTTGACAATATTGTAGTATTCTACAACTGTCACTTGATGTTACTGAAAAGCAATATTGTGACATTTCACAAGATGGAATTATACAAGAGAAAGAGCATTTTTTTACACGAGACCTTTTGACTTGTCAGAGCAGGGAAAGCACATGTGTGAATAATAGTGATGATGGCTCTGTTCAGTTTACTGTATGTATATCAGATTAGATATAGATAAAGAGTGAGCACCACACATAAGTTTGGAAGCATCTTATAGAGGAAACCATCATAAAAAATCTTAGGCTGTGAGTGAGTGACCTCAGCAAACGTTTGGCTACAGTGACAAAAAAGATCAGAAAATACAACCATTTAATAAGAGTAGCCCTCACCTGAATGGACATTTTTTTGAGTTTTTATATTTTCAGTGAGGTCAATTATTGTAATCAACCAAACCATGCTCTGTAAATGTTAAGTTTTGGTACCACGGGTGCTGCAGGGAATCAGGTACCAAGCAGGAAGGAAAAGGTGTTGTCATCGCTTTGACCTATATGTGTAAATGTATTTTCATATCATCTTTTTTGTCAACAATAAAGAGGTTGCTACATTTTTAATCTTCAAATTCCACTTTTGTATATTCTCGTTTTAAATGTGTTTTTCACGCCGTCAGCGTCTCATCTTTACCACTGAGATAAAAATAACACTTTAAATACCTATAAAAACAAAGGTTACTTAAAAAAAAAATGATGTGTGAGTAATAGTGTATATGTAGATATGAAGATGAATTAGTCTGGGAGTCCACCTTGTTAGTACAGGTGGTTGTGCTTGAAATTCAATTGAACAACCACTTCATGCACATATAATAACAATAATAAGATATAAATAACTTAAAAAATGAGTTTATTTAGTATTTTATTTATTTATTTATTTGCTGTCCTGTGTCACGGATCTATTAAATGAGCTCACATCCTGTACTGAACTCTAAAGGTCACCTGTCTTTGAAGACTGTTACTGTAGAGGACTATTTAAAGGCAAACACAACCAGGACAGGAGATCTGAGGCACAGCAGAACAGGGCACAGCACTGTTTTAATAGCTATAAACACACAACAGCCAGACACACAGATGACGGGGACATGTGGGTTGTGGGTTTTAAATCATCATCTAGTTTAGATGATCCAACCTCAGCCTCAGTACTGTTACTATGTAAAACATTATTGTCCCATCAAACTGAATAGTATTCAGATCCTTTACCCTGTGTAAAAAATACACAGTAGTGTTGTTTAGTCAGGCTGTACTGAAGATTGTAGCCTCCAGGGGGAGCTAGTAGGACATTAGACTTTTATTCTTGTTCAGCCTTAACAGTGGCAGGAGTGTTTTATATTAATGCTCATTGTAATACCAAACGTTAGAGTCCTGTGCTCATTACACAGCAGCAGTTGATTTCACAATCTTCTAACAACCCTGTTCTAATTTCAGCCTGTTGGTCCTGGACAGTATAGGCGACTCTCTGCATGGCTGCTCATGGTTTGCAACTGTTTCTGTGACAGGTTCAGAGATAATGGTTTATCTCAGCTAAGCTGACTTCAGTCTAGTGTTTTAGGCTGTGAGACAATCAAATGTCAACCTGCACTGTTCAGGAACAGCCAAGTGTGTGCTGGAATGTCCCCTGGCTTCATAACACAGACACACACACACACACACACAGAGAGAGAGAGAGAGAGAGAGAGACAGAGAGAAATCATCTCCAGATATTAATAGCACTGAGAAACATGTCATGTGACACTCAAACACAATCAAAGTCAGCTCAGTGAGTTTGATTGTATCTTTCAGTGAAACCAAACTATTGTTTTGCATCATTGTGTGTGTGTGTGTGTGTGTGTAAACTCTTCCTCTCAGACACAGCCCTGAGGTAATGAGCCACCGTGGTTTCAAGTTTACATCTGAGTGTGAGCCCTTTCCTCTCTGCCTCAGTTCCTCATCCCCAGATAATCTGCTCTGATACCAACAGTGGTGGAGGAAGTGTTCATCTGATAAAAGTAAAAATACCTGTATGCTATACAGCTGCTATGCTGTATAGCCCCATTTTATTATCCATCTGTATTACATTATTATTATGACAACATTTAATTATTACTGAAATGAATATGTAAACAGCATTTTAATGTTGCAGCTATTTGAGGAGGACCTATGTCTAACTCCATTATATTACTGTTTGATAGTTGCATTTTTAAGCTGGTCATCAGTCTGAAGCTGGTACCACCCATCAAAAACAAAAAGAACTACAGCAGTTTACTACTGTACTTCAATACAGTTAAGTGATTCAAAGAAGAATGGTCAAATCTGAGGATATAATATCCTGACCTTTAGTCCCTCGACTGTCCGTGTATTCCTGGATTTCTGAGCTTAAATCAGTCGACTGTAATCCTCCTTTAGCTCGCATGCCAGTGTTGATAGAGGAGTGGACATCTGATGAAAAATGCACAGATGGAGCCCAAGCAGTTAAGGTGTGATGTTAATGTAAATGTTCATGTTATACATGTGTATTGAATCATAGAAAAACACTTTAACTTTGTCTACTTCCTGTTGCTCCTCATGTCCACCTTGTTCTTTCAGTAATAAATGATTTTTGTGATTACCATCAGCCATCAGGCATTAAATGTTAGACGTTACGACAAAGTTGAGGCATTGCGTGTCATCACTAATTGCTGTCTTCTCAAAATGACGCTGGAGTTTCAAGAATGTTAGTCGACGTCAAGGAGAATGTCTAAACCAGAGAGATGATGAGATTTGGGAAACATGTGCTGTGAACAGACCTGACTCTGTGGGCTTTGTCCAGAGTTCATTTCAGAACACAGAAATGATGTTTGATTTCCTTCTTTGCACTGTGCAACATTCCACTCAGTCATGCAGCGCTCTCAGCCATCTCTACACAGGTCACACTTTGGTTTGTGGTTTCTTTACACATTCAGTTGGCTTAGAATAAATCATGGTGACATTCTGAATGAAATCACTGTAAATTGAACATACAAGGTATGGCTATTAAATAATGAGACTAATGCTATAATACAATTTCATTGAACATAAACATTTTCAGTGTCTTTCTCCTTCAACATTTTCCCCTTCTGCATCAACACACCGCTGCATTCAGGTCTCCCACTGAAGTAGGTCGTCTCAGAACCTCTGTCTTAACTTCTGACACAGACTCTAAACGTGTTCCTCTGAGCACAGATTTGATCTTAGGAGAAAGGAAAAAGTCACACGGTGCTGGATCAGGTGAACAGGGGCGGTGATCAAGCACTGGGATTTGTTTTTGGGACAGAAACTGCTTTTCCTTCTGATCAGGAGTCAGACGTTTTGGGACAAGTTTGGCACACACACTTTTGTCATGTTCAAATTTTCATGCTGTCTCTTTATCAATGGAGACCATTTCTGCTCTCATTCTTATACTGAGTCCTCGACCATGTCCACTGATTTGTTCAGTTTGTGGAATGTTTTCAGAAGTTTTTGATGTGGACGCCCAGAACGTTCATCGTCTTGGACGTCCTCTCTGCCTTCACTAAATCTTTTGTGCCATTCAAACACACCTACATGTGACATGCAGTGTTCCCCATACAATGTACCAAAAGATTCAGCTGCTGTTTTGTTCAGTTTCACCAAAAAATTCAAGTCGATGCGTTGCTCAACTTTGAAGCTTTTAAGCAAATTTTAATCATTTTCCGACGCCTTAGCAAAAACACATGCACTTCAATCAGTAGCTGCAGTGAACTAAAGACGTCACCTATTGGAAACTTACAGCAGTTGTGTGTGAACACCCAACCTTTAATATATCACACTCAGTGTGACTGTGAACCACGTGGTTTTATCCTCACAGTCTCATTATTTAATAGCCATTCCTAGTATCCTGTACACTGCACCAGACTTCAACATTGTTCACTCCAGTCTCTGTGTATGTAGCTGACTCTGCACCCACACTGTGTCAACATGTGCTGCAACTTTAGTCCTCAGAACACACAGCAGTACATGTACTGTGTCTGTACCTATGTATGCTGTGTGTATTTGCCTGTGTGTGCGTGTGTGTGTGTCAGTCTTCGCCTAAACTGGACGGCACAGAAAAGGACTGTGCTAGCTTACGGGGATCCTGTGCTATTGCTCATTGGGTGACTTCCAGGGCAAAATAAAAATAATTTAACACATGATGAAACAGATGTTTTTAAGCCTGTAACTGATTTCTCATTTTCTCTGTGTTGATATAAAACAAAAATAAAAACATACTAGTCGTTCTTTGTTTTCCAGTTTCATTGTTCCAAAACAAAAAACGGGAAAAGGCTTGTCATTTGTTTTCTGTTTTCCCACTCCAAAACAAAAGTCGATTGGTTGTTATGTACACAGACCTATAAAAACTTTCACAAAGCAACAAATATCACAACACAGAGTGAAGGACAGAGCTCTGAGGCTGTGTGTTAGATCAGCTGCACAGTGGACGAGTCGAGTTTCTCAGAGCTAACGCAGCAGCTGCAGACAGACATGCTCACAACTGTCCTCGTGGTCTAACTAACATCACACCAACAACAAACCGGACACAACAGGCTCTGTCACTGCCTTTCTTTTTTTAATTTTCCTGCACACAAGCACAAACGCTGCGACTGGCTGGAATGGACCACACCGATCCACTTCACCTGCATTCCAGCTCCAGATCCAGCGCTGCTTAGAAAAGACCTGATTTATTTTCAGCACACACACAGAGGGGGATATTCACTGAGTTTGAATAAAAGTGTATTAGATACCCCAACCTTTAAACCCCACCTTTGGATTCAAAAACATCTTTGCAAAGTTCCTGTTAGACAGTGTGATCATGTGAGAGCAGGTTGCTGAGGTAACAGTGCTAATGAGGGAGGTCAAAGTTAGTAAAACAGGTCCTGGATCAGCAACAGCAGGTGTGATACTATCAACAGCTGAAAAATCTCATCTTCTGATGTAATAAGACAGTATCTAAACAGCCCACCCCCCACCCCCACCCTCTCTCTCTCTCTCTCTCTCTCTCTCTCTTTCACACACACACACACAAACACACAGACACACATACAATGCAGTGGGTGAGGTTTGGGTGTGAGTGAGTGCCTCCACCAGGAATGCGGTCGTGTGTGTTTGACTGTACACTCTCGCCCAGGCTTATCTGTCAGTTTCTCTGCATGTCTCGCCTGACAGACACCGAAAGAGACTCTGATAAACTCTCACGATCACGTCAGAAAATGGAAAAAGGGAAAAGGAGAATACAGAGGTAGAGAGACGCGAGAACGGGCACCGTGTGGATACATGAAGCGAGTGTCAGAGCACCTGTTCCTGGACACCTGACAGACTTCCAGGAAATCCCTCACTGAATCAGTTCTTAGAGACTTTTCTCTCTTTCTCTCTGGTGGATTTTGTATTCATCCAGATTCTAACTCAGTGAACTTTGTGTGGATTATGGCTGTGGACTGACTGAACATTTGAATTCAAACTCTAGATCTACTGCAGGTGCTGCTTTACCTTTCAGATTCGTATCTTGTTTTTACTTTCGTTGCCAAATTTTCACTTTAAGAAGTTAAATCTGTGTCTGTCAAGTTGAGGCTTCGGCATCACTCTTGGACTTTTTATTCCCTGGATGAATACTGTCTCTGTATATCATGTGTACAAAGATATTCTCAGGAGATATTCTGTGATCGAGCGCGTTATGATGTTGGAATGACATCAGAGTTTCTGCTAAGGTGACAACAGAGAGAACGATCTCACCACAGATTTTACATCTGACTCCTGACTGATGCTACACACACTGCTGGAGCTGAACATGGTATCTCACTGCACCAGAAGTGAACCCCAAAGGTAAGAAACCCATGATGATCCACTCACTATCACATCACAGCTCTGAACAAAAATCAAAACAACTTTCCATTTTAATATTTTTGTTCCATTTTGGTAACAACTAACAATACACACTGCAAATGTAATGTCATAGACATAGTTTCCCAGTTCCTACTTGTACTTGAATGTAGGTTCAGTGGATGAAGGACTGTAGGGAGTTTCACAGGGTATTTAGAGGAAACAGCATTTATTTGATTTGTAAATACTGTCTACCTACTGGGTACAGTTCTGGGAATCAAAACTAAAGTTTGGGAAAAATGGTGTCATCAACACTGACATTCTGCAAACCCAAAGAACACAAGCTGTGAGGATACATCACCAATATGCAGTGGTCTAGCACAAAAAGAATAATAATGAACGCAAGAGTTGTATTACACTGCTGTACTCCAGCATTGGTGAGTAACTCTTCAACAAGCCTCTGCCTGAGTTTCCAGAGAGTCTCCCCTTTTTATCTTATTGTGCCCCTGACATCAATACACCATAATTATTTTATAGGTTCTCCAGAATATCAGTGTTGTCAACTTTTTAGAGTTTGTTGTTGTTTTCCAGTACTGTTCCCCACACAGTACTGTACAGGGTACAGTGCTTACAAGAAAAGTGTGAGTACACTCTGTTTTTTTTTTTTTCTTGTTCTCTTCCACTGTACCTACATTTCAGTACCAGTAGGAATTGGTAACTATCTCATCAATACCTCATTCATACAAAGAAATTACTCAGTAAATCATAGGGTGTAGTTTGACTAAAACATAACAACATTCACATAGCTATGTAATGAATGCTCCCTTGGTAATAGTCAGTGGTTCATGAAAACCAACAGAAACTAAAAAGGACTGTGACCTTGGTTGCTAATGTTTTGCTGGCCTTTGAAACTGGACAGATTCTCTATCTGGGGCAACTATTTGAAGTTCAAATAACATGTACATAGGTTTGCTGATGCAGGTTCAGTTTGTGGCGTTACTGTTTGGTCATTGCTAACAAGCTAGTTCTTCGTAGATTCAGATTAGCTTTATTATTTCTGATTAGAGAGTCACGTCATTGGATTGCTGTCAGCCAAGCTCCATGTGGCACAAAACAAAACCCCTGCCATAACAAACCGAGTCAAACTGCAGATCTGAGGCTCAGAGAGAACGGAGCGAGTGTGAGTGAGACACTACATTGAAATGATCTGGTATGATGTGTTCAGAAGTACGACATTTTTTTTTTTTAGCTTGAGTAAAGGAGAATGTTTAAATAAACAGAAGAAAAAATCCCTCAGTTGTTCATTTCCCCACAGCTAAAAACAGCAGCAGCGTATGCAAATGCAGTGGCCCAGTGCTCTCCAACAGGTAGTAGCTTTATACCTAAAACTGAGACATACTGAACTGAGTCTCTCCATTTAAGGGCCTGTTGTACTGGATGGGCCTCTAGACAGTTGAATGCTGTCCTGACTCATCTGGGCCATAACAAAGAGGAAATGTAAGTGTACAAGTCATTTTTTAATGACAACTCAAAATATGTAAAGCATGACGTATGAAGTCAGCAGTCACTGGTGAAGTGTGGGTGCTATGTAACCCACATGTGTACTGAGCAAAGGATAATCTAAACACAATCAAACCAGACAAAAGTAATGTGGGTGCCTGTGAGACATCTGAAAGAGGAGGAGCCATCTTGGATGTGAGCACTCCACAGCAGGTGAAAGCGGTTCCTCAGTTAGATGGAACAGCCCAGTAATCAGGGAGGACCTTAAAGCCTGGTCAAGTTCATTTTATTTATATACACAAGAGAGTACACCATACTCTTTATATCATTGTATTTGAGAGAGAGACCAGTTCCCAGTTCCCACCATGAGCAGCGTCAGGTGACAGTGGAGAGGGAAAACGTCCTTTTAAAGAGGGAAGCAGAGGTGGTCCAAAACAGGTACTATCATATGTGGCCCACCTTCGTCTCAGGCTGGCTCTCTTGAGGTTACCTGGCTTCACTGAGCCGTCCTCAGTGACCTGTATCACTATCAGCTGGCTCCAGTCCAGCTGTTAGCGTGCTCACGTGAAAGAGGTGAAGTTGTTGATTACAAACAACATCAACAGAATAAATGAAGTGTTTAATGTGAGGTCAGTTGGGTTATATGGCATATAAAGAATATGATCATAACATTAACCAGAACAGAACAAGAAACATTTTCCAGATGTTAAAGTAAGTGCAGTACTTCTTGTATATTCCTTTTGTACAGAATGCTTTTTTGTATGATGATAAACAAAGGCCAACTACAGACCAGTCACTTTGAATATATGATGCACTGCACATACAAACAACAATATGGTAAACTGTTGCCACAGCAGAGAGGAGAGGAACAGTGGTTAGTCTGAAATGAAGGTTGCATATATAATTATAGAACATATTTAACAGTGTGTGGTTTATTTTTCTGATAAAAGACAACAGAGGGTTTGGTTTGTGAGTGTCCTCATTGAATTATGAGCTACAGTGAGACAATAAGAGAGTGAAAGCATCAACAAGCAGCAGCTGACATTGGGCGAGAGGCAGGGCTCATCCTGCATAGATCACCAGTCTATCACAGAGCTGACACATAGAGACAAACAACCATTCACACTCACATTCACACCTAAGGACAGTTTAGAGTCACCAATGAACCTGCATGAGTTTGGACAGTGGGAGGAAGCTGGAGAACCACACAGTCACAGGGAGAGCATGTAAACTCCACACAGATCAGCCCTGGAAGAACCTGAACCTTCTCGCTGTGAACATTTCTTGCGTACATTTTCATACAGAAAAAATTCACAGTGCTCACATGCCACTTTAACCTATGGTGAGAAGTAGAACAGTGAGCTAACACAGGAGTTCAAAGTGTTGAGTTCAACTTGTGGAAACCAACTGCATTGGTTGTGCTCATTGTTGCTGTAACACTTTATTCTCACTCGACACATTTTCATGATCTAAAACCCAAACAGAATAAAATGCTCCATATAAACACCTCAGTCAGAGTAAAGAGGACTGACTGAAGCTGCAGAGAGGCAGTTTAACTACGGTCTGGGTTGGTCCTCAAGCTACACATCAGTCAGTCAGAGTGTTGTTCAGTGTGGTGGGTCATCAGGAGGCAGACTGGTGGTTCACAGGAGGAGCATCAACACACATTCACACTGAGAAAGAACAAGCTTAGACAAACATTTACTGACTGAATTGTCCTTGAGTGAGACAATGAATCCTCTACAGCTACAGAGCTGCTGTTCTGTCGCTGACACTGACCTTTGACCCCCATGCAGAGGAGGGGCTAGAGAAAACACAGGCATCAATAAAGTATTGATTAAACCCTGTAAACTCTGGGCTGAGTGGTTGATCTGAGTATCAGGATGAATTATAACGCTGCCATCAATCTATACACAGAATGAACACACGCACAGTGCTGATCATTATTAGAGTCCTGCAGCAACCACTGACATGCTGTTACATAAAAAACATTTAGCCTACGTGACTGAAGCAAGGACACAGCCTCAGCCTCTGTACTGTAAAACATACATGGACACCGGCCACAAGAGTTCCTTTAATTTGTGTATTTATTGTTCATAGGGATTTTGTATGGCAATGTCTGCCAGTGGTGAAATGTATTAAGTATATTCACTTATGTATTGTACTTTTTTTTTCATCCTGACTTCAATACACTTCAAAGGACAGTATTATATTTTTATCCATCTATCTGACAGCTGATGACCATATACAGTATGACATTGGTGTAACAGTAGAAAATGAAAATAATCTTAACTCGGGGTCCACTTACTGGCTTTTTTGACCACAGCTCATAGTCCACATCAGCAGACCACCTGTTATCATTAGACTGAAGTTCCATGCTTTAGACCATGTGATGACAACTGAGCCAACTCAGTGAGAATTAAGCACCCTGTATCTGCTGATGAGCGCAGTGGCATGCTGTTGAAATCTCCAGAAACAGGAACAGTTTACAGCCAAAACATACAGAAAGTCATTGAAATTAGCTCCACCTGAAGCTACACCATTGTAACGTCTGATCATATACATGTCAGTGAACACACTGGCAGCAGCCGTTCTGCTGGATAATGAACAATTTTAGTTAAAGCTGCTATAGCCAGTATTTGAATGTTAGCAATGGATCAAATGTAATGATCCATTGTGGGCTCACACAGACCTCAGCTCTGCTGCTGTTACAACCCACTACATTCAGTCTGATGAACCCACTGTTTACTACATGCTCAGCACCAAACAGCAGATAGGCAGAACGAGTGATTAGCTGGTGAACATGTGGGTTTAGCATATAGCACCTAAAGAGACACAAGGGTTTTGAGTGCAAACCAGAGCTATAAAAGGAGAGTGAATACTGGACTTCTCTTGGAGACACACATGATTCCAAATGGATGTTAATAATGCTTGTTTGCCACCACATTAGCTATTGTCATGGCTAACTGTCAAAAAAAAAATCCAGTGATGGAAGAAATATTCAGATCCTTTAGTTCAGTAAAAGCACCAATACAGCAATGTAAAAATACTCCATTACAAGTAAATGTTCTGCATCAAACAGCCTACTTCAGTAAAAGTATGTGAGTATTAGCAGTAAAATGTAGTTAAAGTATTAACAGCTGTGTCTCAGGAGGTAGAGCAGATCGCCCACTGATCAGGATCACTGATCCTAAAAGCTCATCCTATCATCCACTGTGTAAAATCTTAGTCCTAAAACTAACTACTAACCAAAGCTGTCAAATAAAAGTAGTGGAGTAGAAGAATGAAGTAGTAGAAAATGAAAATGCTCAAGTAAAGTACATGTACTTCAAAACTGAACTTTAACCAAACTGTTATTGTATTCATTTTTGGGGTGTTCTGCCTTTATCAGACAGGACAATGGAGAGAGACAGGAAATGCAGGGAGACAGAGCAGGGGTCTGGCCGGATCAGGAGTCAAACCAGGGACTTGCTGCTCAGGGCACTGAGGTCCATGTGGTACACACCCTAACCATTTGGCCATTGTATCACACACAACTAGAACCAAAGTTAAAATCAAAAGGCCACTGATGCACCATGGGAATGTACATTCTGAATTAATATCACATCCATGCGTGTTTCTGGACACAACTAACTAAAAGCAAACCACAGAAAGAACTAACTAAGGCAAATACCAAATAATGGTCTACATGAAGGAAATATTCAGAAAATTCAGGTACTCAAGACAAATAATAAAATAATAAGCTAATAGAGAGCTCCCACAGCTTCATTATCTGAATAAGGCAGTTAATATGTATCATTTTCAGTCTGTACTTCTACTATTCTCATGTGATCTAATGTCGTCTGTTCTGTGCTTTCAACCAAAGGCCAAATGATCAACTCAGGCAAGAAGCTGACAGAAAGAAAAAGCTGTTTAAAGGGGAAAAAAGGGACACTTGGACTGAAGACACTGGGTGAGAGTCAGGGTTCACCCTGTACAGATCACCAGTCTATCACAGAGCTCTGACGTGTAGAGACAGACGACCATTCACACTCACATTCTCACCTATGGGCAATTTAGAGTCACTAATTAATCTAATGCATGTGTTTGTTCTGTGGGAGGAAGCCAGAGAGAACCCACACAGGCACAGGGAGAACATGCAAACTCCACACAGAGAAGGGGCTCGAACCCAGAACCTTCTTACTGTGCTAACCACTGCACCACTGTGCCACCTGGACTGAAAACCAGTTTAAGAGAAAAATATTTAACAGTCACACTTTATAGTGTCTGACTGTTCTCCACATTTTCTCTCCAGTGTTGTATGAGTTGGTTTTTGTGAGTAAGTGGTCCACAGGTTACAGTTAGAGCTTCAGAGCTAAAAAAAAAAAAAAAAAATTTAAAAAAAAATGGTTTCTTCAGCTTTAGATCACAGGTCAAATCAGTTTCACTGAGAATACTGACTAATCTGAGCTGATGAAGCATCACTTCCCACTGTCCCTGATCAGCACAGCTTCCTCTTGCTGAGGGTGTGTCTCTGCCTGTCTGTCTGTCTGTCTGTCTGTCAGCTCAGCATGCCTCACATTACAGCTCTGCTGCTCCTGTACCACCTGTCGGCCCAGTCCAGCCTTAACACCAACCTGTTCTACACAGGTGGCATCAGTGTCAGCTCCTAACTCACTGACAGAGGAGCCAATCATCATCATCTCTCCCTGTATACACCAAACTGGCATCAGTGTCAAGAGCAGAAAGCAGAGTGATGATGGTCAGGAGGACCGTGTTTCTAACTAGCTACAGCTTCTATTCAGCATGTTATACACTTTGCATTGTTCTGTTTGTTTGTTTGTTTTTTGTTTGTCTTTTTTTTTTTTTTAATGAAGCCTCTACGCTTCAGTATCTTAACATTTCAGCTTCTGCTTCTTTTGCATTCAGTTCCATGCCTTAGGCTTGATTCTACAAGAGTTTAAAAAGAGGCCTCAAAGTCCCGGCTAATGTGATCCACTCATTTATTTAAGAGCACTTAGAGTGTATAGAGTACATACTAATGGTTATACCAGTCGTTTTGTGAATGAGGTGGTTGATTGTAAGAGCTAGTGGGAATTTCCCAATCACAAGGGAAGCACATGACTGCAACACCTGAGAACGGGCTCACATCCACAGCCCCACCAGTAGCTTGTCTTAGGCAACAAAGGCACTTTGATTAAGAATCTTTTCTGTTTTAAACCAGACCAGGATCTTTCTCTAACCTGAACCAGGATCTGTGAGAGTCTAAACAGAACCAGAAAACAGTTTCATAAAGCTGCAGTCACTACAGGTGGATAGTGCTGCACTATCCCTTGTCCCTACCATTAGATACGACTCACAGGAGCGTACATAGAGTGGCTGTGTCGTTGTGGTAATAATAACAAACAGCTGGTTAAGGTTGTGGAACGGTCATGGACAAAAGAAATAAGGTCGACTTTCAGTTATAAATGGAAGCAAACAACAGCCTCCTGTCATGGGAATCTTCTGTTCAGTAAAGCACAGAGTCAACGGTTGTCTTTCTGTAGGTTTAATTCTTACATATGCAAACGGACCCACTGTACTCCTCAAGCATGAGACGCACAATGAGTACCGAGTACAATAGATTACAGGTTAAATGGAAAAGAAGCAAGGTAAAGTCTGGAGACGAAAAGGAAAACATCTTCTGGAGGCTACACAACAGTGCAGCTCTGAGAGAAAGGTGTCAGAGATTACACAGCTTTGCAGCCCTGTATCAGGCCCCGTCCTTGATGGGGTGAGGTGCCCTGTGAGCTTATTGATGTGGAAAAGTACTGAGCATATCATATTTTATAAGGCACAATTATACAAGTACAGATTATTAATACAGATCATTAATAAATCACAATTATCATGAATCATTTGAGAATTTCCAATACACTCCAGAGTGAAAGTCCTGTGTTTAATCGACCCAGCTGTCCATTAGTTTCCTACAGAGTATTTGTTGTTGCAGTTTAGTTGAAAAACATATATAGAAAAGCATATTCTGTCTCATCAGCACTTGCTCTCTGACTGTGCGAGGACCTGAGTATGTAGCTGTTACAACTACACTGAAACTATTTTCTGTGGTTCAACATACCAAAGTGCTGTTTCTGTCATAAATCACATCCTTCAATAAATGACTAAACACAGGACTGTGATGTAAGTGCACCGGGCCACACCTCATGACTCGTTAACTGCGTGAACACAAACTGTTCCAGTTGTGGCTTGTTAATCACACCCAAATGACTGAATGAGTGTCGGTCTGTGTTGGTGTTAAAGGATAGGTGCAGCCTGTGCACAATGCTAGAAACATGGATATGGGTGTGCAAGCCAAAAAGAAATGAATGCTCAGTCAGTCATAACTGATTATGAAGAAACAGGAACTACTTAACAAGTGTTTGTGTGTGTGTTTGTGGTTGTTAAGATTGCTGTGGATATTAGTTCAAGCTCTGTGTTCTGTTGCTGGAGATCTTTTCATCCTGCAATACCAGTGTTAACTGGATCAACACACTAACAATTTAACTAACCAGTAGTATGTCCAGATATGGTGCCAGACACAAGGTCAGGGGAACATGGATGTGCTCAGCATCGATGTATTGTTTTATTTTTGTTTTTAAATTGTACAAATGAACAGATCAACCATTCAAACTGAACAACAGGACAGATGACCTCAGACAAAGAGAAAAAAGGGTTTGTTTATCTATCAGCATGGGGACAACACGTTGACATAATGCAATCCCTAGCCCCTTACTCTAACCTTAACTATCACAACTGAATGCCTCACCCTGTCCCTTATACTAACCCTAACTGAAACCTAATTCTAACCCTAACCCTAACACTAAAACCAAGTCTCAGACGTCAGTTTTGATCCCCACAAAGATTGTGAGTCCCCATTGGCTGTGTAGCAGGAATTATACTCATGCTCTCCTTATTATTAACCCAAAATAATTAGATACATTTACTGTTCATACTTCAATATATGTTCAATATGTGTGTAATCTAAGTCTGAAAACATGACTTTTTAAAAATAATGTGTTGAATTATTATCATATTGTATTTCTATCTCAGCCACAGTATACAGTGCAAACTTAATGGGATATTATGAGTTCTGTGGAGACCCATTCAGTCCCAGTGTATTTATATCACAGCACCTGTATACAGTACAAACTCCTGCTGTGACTACAGTCATCATGACATGGTCTCACTTTCATTGCATCTATACATGAATGATAAATTGTAAAGTTGCCGAAAGGTCAGCAGTTGCCATTGGTTTTCACAGCAATAGTATGTATTTTCTTCAGAAAATGATTCTTTAATTATCAGTTACATTATCAGAGTATTAGCAGTCTGAAGCAGTAACAGGAAATGACATGCATTATGTGTCAAACTAACTTTAAAGACAAACGTAAAGGACTTTTTTCTAAAGATTTACTTTTATTTTACTTTATTTGCTCTCCCAGATTTTACATCACTGTCAGCAGCTCCTCAACACTGCAGCTCCCCAACACTGCATTCAAACGTCATTTGATCAGATCTCTGACGATGGGAACAAGGAATAACTAACAACATATTTCATTGCTCCTTTTCATCTTACCAGCCTGTCCTTGTGGTGAGGTCCCTGCTGTAACCATGGCATCCTGGGTGAAGCAGCAGGAGCGTGGCCTGTCCTCTCTATTTTCTTGCTGCTTCAGAGGAAATGACCAACCAGAGATCACCTACTGCCATGAAAACATTGACAACATGGCTGTGCTGGAGCCCACCCTGCCCATGCCCCCCCTTCAAGAGCTGGACTCCAGGTTTGCTGAGCTGGTGGTGAGTACCAGACCGGAGTCTAGAGTTCCTGTTCTGCACCACGTGTCTTCAGCAGCTTTCTTCTCATCACCCTCATCCCCCTTCCATCCATTCTGTCTTTTTCTAGGATGAATTGGACCTTACAGAGGAGCACAGAGCTGCCATGTTTTCTCTGCCAGCAGAGAAAAAATGGCAGATCTACTGTAGTAAGAAAATGGTAAGAAACTATAAGTACAACAGTTAACTTCTCTCCCAACAGTTTACACTTAATGTATAGTGAGTTCTGCTTTTCTTGGCTAAGAGTTCCCACCACTTCAGAGCTGAGTATTCTTCAAATACATTGCCTAACATGTTGTCATGGCTTAAATGGCTTAATAGGCAACAGATGACACACGGACCTGTCGTCCAGTATATATAAGTATATTCCTAACTGTTACCTGTGTGTCTCTTCATATGTGTTCTTCAGGAGGCAGAGGAGAATAAAGGAGCTACCAGCTGGCCAGAGTTTTATATTGACCAGCTCAGGACCATGGCTACTGTAAGTCACACACATCTGTTTTCATCCTGCAATTCCAAGTTTATTCACAGACAAAGCTTGGCAGTTTTTACTTCATCAGTAATTTCCTTCATAAAATTAGGAGACATCAATGATTATTAGTGAAATATAACTGTGAATTTCTCACCCACTTGTGGTGGTATCAAAAACCATATCAAACTCATTCCATTAGAATAATTTTGCACAGGGGCCTTCCAGGTTGATGATTTCTTTTAACATACTAATGTAGAAATTTAGTTGTAGTTAGGAGCAGCTTAGACAACACTCTTTCCATTATTGGCCCTGAATGACTACGTAACCTACACTGATCAGCCACAACATTAAAACCATTGACAGGTGAAGTATCATCTCATTACAATAGAATGTTCTGCTGAGTTCAGGTTTTCATCTAGATGGTAATTTGACATGTACTGTACTGTTGGGGGTGGGGCTGTCATTAGGGAGTGCTTCTGCCATGAGGTGTGTGTGCTTGGTCTGTAGCAATATTGAGTTGGTGGTATGTGTGGTGGTATAAATGCTAGAACCCAAGGTTTCTCAGGAGAATATTGTATTGTAATGGAATAATCAATGTTATTCTCTCCACCTGTCAGTGGCCCAAATGTTATGGCTGATCAGTATATTTGGAATGGTGAAAAGCTGTGTGGTATTATTGTGTTTAACCCTTCTGTTTCCAGAGGAAGACTCTGCTGGCACTGGAGGATGAAGAAGATCAGGGAAGACAAAAGGTGGTAGAAGGTCTGAAAACAGCACTGAGGACACAACCAATGAGGTACAATTCTTACTCAAAATGAGATTTCACAAAGCCCTGCTTCATTTTCTCCTGCACTCCAGCGACCTAAAGAATAACCGCTTCCTGCCATTTATGATCGATCTCCCTCAGATTCGTGACACGATTCATTGACTTGGATGGCCTGTCTTGTATCCTGAATTTCCTCAAGTCAATGGACTACGAGACTACTGAGTCTCAGATCCACACCTCACTGATCGGCTGCATCAAAGCTCTAATGAACAACTCTCAGGGTAGAGCTCATGTCCTGGGTCACACTGAGAGCATCAACATCATCGCGCAAAGTCTCGCCACTGAAAACATCAAGACAAAGGTACAAAGACTACTTTTAGAAGCTGAGGGAGCTGGTGGACACAGGTGCTTCGTTACACACTGCTTGTGTATGTGCATTTACACCTTCATACACATATGCTGTAAGCCTGAACAGGATACACACTATCATACACATTCTTCTCCTTGACGTAGATCATGATGGTTTTCATTTAACTTTTGGGAGCTGGCATTGTTCATTGTGCTGATCTCTTTTTTTTTTTCATTTGTATGCAGCTGTTGTTGTCTCATTTTGTTTTGCAGTAAAAGGAATGTTGCATAAAAAGACAGAGTTATGGATGTCACCTGGGAAAAGATAGAAACACTGTACAGCAAAGACAGAAACCTATAACAAGAGATGACAGAACTACATAGCACACATAGCAGTTGCAATAGCAGGTTAAGTTACAGGAGGAACAAAGATGGAAGTAAAACACAAAAACAACTGTAACTGGCCTGTTCCTCAAAGTTGCACCAGGTTGGGCAAATGGCACAGAGAATGAGGCTGATATTGTGAATCAGCTGGATCAGGCAGGAGAGAAGACCAGCCAGCAAATTATCAGCCAGTTTACCAAAAGAACAGACAGGTATCAGATCTGGTCACTGATGATTATTCAACCATGTGTCTATATAGAAACAGGTGTGAGCTTCTCCAGAATCTGACTGGATGGTAAGATGATAAAATAGCCTCTGTGACTAAAGGTTGGGCAGGAAACTGATGGTCATGAGGATGATGTCCCAGAGTCAGTGAAAAGTTAGATTTTTATAACTGTTTTCTAAAGCTGAGTATTTCTGATCAAACATGTACTTGGCCCTGTAAAATCAACAGGTCCCAGTAGTTTGTAATCGACCTTTCTTCTCTCTTCTCAGGTTGCAGTGTTAGAGATCCTCGGCGCAGTATGTTTGGTGCCAGGGGGCCACAAGAAAGTACTAGAAGCTATGCTGCACTACCAGAAATTCGCCTCAGAGAGAACTCGCTTTCAGGTCTGCTTTTGTTTTCTGCATTTTTGAGTTGAACTGATGAACCTTGTCCTCAGCTGTGCTGCCTCTGTGGCACTGTGTATTTGACTGTTTCTAAACATGCAGCCTACAGACCTGGGGACCGTGGTCATACATGTCAAGTATTTTTGGTTCATTGATATTAATGCAGGGTTGGTGAGATAGACATACTGACAGACTGACTGAGAGTGACTGGCACCATTAAGGTTGGAGTCTCCAAACAGACAACAGGGAGAGAACGTTGAAGCCAAGCTGGTGTCAAACAAACATCAAGAAGAGAACCATGAGCACTGCTCAGTATGAGTGTGATTTCTGATGGTGGAACCTGAGTATTTCCTGTTTTGTGCGCAGAACCTGCTGACAGACTTGGATAGATCCACTGGCCGCTACAGAGATGAAGTCAGTCTGAAGACTGCCATCATGTCCTTCATCAACGCTGTGCTCAGTCAGGGAGCAGGAGCGGTGAGTAACAGTCCATCTGTGAACCATCACTTTATCATGGACTTAGTTTATGATTCTGTGTCTTTCCCATCCATCCTCTCAAAAGATAAGGCAGGTGTTATTCTATATTTTTCATAAATAGACCAAAACCAACAATGTGTCGTCTGTCTGTTGACACTCTCTGACTTCTCTGTCCTGTCTGTGGCTATAAGCCCCAGGCCTATTGGTTCCTACTGAAGATGTAAATCTTGGAAAATGGCCGACAGACAGTCTTTCATATTGCATATATTTAGTATTTGTTTCCTGGTAAAACATCTTTGTTCTTTAATTCTTGCGGACTGATGCTGCTACCTGATGTTTTCTGCTGGTGTTTGAGTTTCCACACTCAAACATTATTTCAGCTGCTTTGACTTAAATTACTGTTCATCTACCTAAAGCAACTACTTTCCCAAATTTACTCCATCTTTGATCGTTGATTTGCCTTTTGTCTTTTCATATTGTATGACAAAATAAGACGGATATGTGTGCATGTGTGTGTTTTCCACAGACCAGTCTGGAGTTCCGCATCCATTTGCGCTACGAGTTCCTGATGTTGGGCATCCAGCCAGTCATTGACAAACTACGTTCCCATGAAAACGCCACCCTGGACAGGTAAACCAGGTGCACGAAGCTGTGCAAGAATTCTGAAACTTAATGTACCAAACAGCAACAGGTCAGGGGGAGTCATTATTTACTTGAACATACTGTGAGTTTAAATAGCTCAGTGAGCATATTGGTGGATTTCGTTGTCTTCCAGACATCTGGACTTCTTTGAGATATTGAGGAATGAAGATGAACTTGCGATTTCCAAACGCTTTGATGTTGTAAGTTATTCAGACAAATCTTTACACTGTCCAAACACTTCAGTAAATAACTCATTAACACATGCTTGTTATTGAAAATTTGAAAATGATACACAGCTAAAGAGTGGTGGATTCCAGTGTTCATTTATAATAAAACACATGTACCTCATACCAGCACATCATCAGCATTACATTTCTTTTTGATGTCAAATGTGTGTGTTTGTGTGATGTGTTCTGTGTCTTTTGATACACTGCCTCAGGTCCATATAGAAACTAAGAGTGCCAGTCAGATGTTTGAGCTGATCAAGAAGAATCTGAACCACACTGAAGCGTACCCTCACCTCCTGTCTGCACTGCAGCACTGTCTCATGATGCCATGTGAGACTGACAGGCTGTCTGCCTGCCTAAAATTTACTCATTAATTTTATTTATTTTTTTTAATGACTGTTAAAACAGTCTATGACAGTGTCAGTTTATCTCTGTTTGTCTGCAGATAAGCAGAGCAGTACCACACTTCAGTACTGGGTGCTGTTGGACCGGATCATTCAGCAGCTGGTTCTGCAGACAGACAAAGGTGAAAACCCTGATTTTGCTCCACTGGAGGACTTCAACGTTAAAAAGATTGTGCGCATGTAAGTTTAAAGGTTCCTAATTTTGGGGTATGAGTATTTGTGCTGCAAACTCAAAAGAGAATGGAGCTGACAGAAAGGTTGTGGTAACTCAGGTAACCACTCTACAACTGTGGTGAACAGAAAAGCACAAAACCTCCAACTTTGAGGTGGATGGACTACAGCAGCAGTAGACCACGTCAGGTTTCACTCCTGTCAGCCAAGAACAGAAACCTGAGGCTGCAGTGAACACACACTCACCAAAACTGATCTAATCAGAACCAGAACAAAAACTAATTGTGTTTAAATGGTGCTATACCATAAATTATGTTAATTTAAAACAAATTTAAGACTCCAGTCTCCAAAAAAAAAACCTGCATGCCTGTGTGTGTGTTTGTATTTGCCTATAGGCTCGTCAAGGAGAACGAGGTCAAACAATGGAAAGAACAAGCTGATAAAATGAGAAAAGGTAAGTAGACACATGTGCACCATGTACTACATTAACATGTATAAACATAATACAGCATATAAATTGTGATCATACATTTTTTTAAATGAATGAAACTAAAAACTGTTTTAATGTTTGATTCTTACAGTTTGACGTTGTGCTAGCTTGATCAGCTAGGATGATCAAATGATTAGTGATTGTTTCTCGCTGTCTCCTCTTCTCTGCAGACCATCAGAACTTACAGCAGCGTTTGGAAAAGAAAGAGAGGGAGTGTGAGGCCAAGAACAAGGAGAAAGAAGATATGATGGCGATGCTGAACAAGATGAAAGACAAGCTGGAGCGAGAGATCAACGATCACAAGCAAGCCAAACTACAAGTGGCCGAACTGTCTGCACGGCTGCAGCAGCTCAGCTCTGTATGTTCACTAACACGAGATACATTTGTCTGTGAGCAGAAATGACCCTGATCAGTTTCTTTTTGTGTGATAGTATGATAAAGTGTATATCTACAGGCTGATTTTTTTTTTTTAAATGTTCTGACATTTGCATCACACTGATCATCTGTGTCTTGGTCATCTTCAGAATCAGACCTCCAGTGTTCCAGGAGGACCTCCTGTGACCTCCGCTGGTTTGGTTTCTCCTGGTATCGTCCCGTCCATTCCATCTCTTCCTCCTCCTCCTCCTCCTCCACCACCCCCTCCTCCCCCGGGGGCCCCGCCAGCTTTCGGCATGGCTCCGTTAGCTCCACCTCTTCCTCCAGGAGCTCCGCTCGGAGCTGCCCGCAAGAAGAATATTCCTCAGCCATCCAACCCGATGAAGTCATTCAACTGGAGCAAACTGCCTGAGGTACGCCTATGCCTTGTTCACACCTGCATCTTGGATGATCCAATCACAAGTGGGCAGCTGTAGGTAGTTTGTTCACACATGGCTTTACACTGTGTCTCCACATGTGATCTGACCTTTGTATATAGATAAACATTACATCATTTCTGTGTGCAAAGACCAAATACGTTCTTTTTTCTACTACTGTTACTTTTAATGTAAATCAGGATTAAGGCCTCTAGTTTCACAGCAGTGTGGTGCAGCAAATGCGTGAAGAAACTAATTAAAAATAATGAGCTGTCAGGGTTGTCCCCCCATGTCAATCATGTCAAACTACAGATATCATGAGCCTTATCACAGCGTAACACAGCTTTAGACCCATCAGCCTCCACACAAACAAATAATATCTACCTGAATCCATCTGAAGAGAAGCATTTGCTGAGTCAGTTCAATTCAATCACAACAGAAGTTATCTCAAGGCACTTTTCATATAGAGCAGGTTTATTCTGACTCAGTCACTGGAGTATTAAATGTGAATTGATCCACAGCAGGAAATCAGAGTCAGATTCAGAATGGCCTTTATTGTCATTGTAGGTGCATACAGCGAAGTTAAAACTGCCACTCTGTGGTGCAAAAATACAAACACAGGGAGCAGAATACAAGCAAGCAGCTCAATGATAAAATTGAATAAATAATAGAATAAATAAAATGTAATAATAATAATAATAAAATAAAAGCTACCCAAATATTCCCACCATGAGCAGCACTAGGCGACAGAGGAGAGGTTGTATACACTCAGAATCAGCCAGGCAGCATGAAGTGTGTCAGGACAGCAACTCACACTGACCTGAACCTCCCCATAAACTACACAGGTGCCAGTCATTAGGTACTGACTGTGGGGAGGAGCTACCTGATCCTTAGTCAGTGAATAGCAAAACAGCAGAAGCAGTAAAACAACTGTAAGATGACATGATGATGAAACATCAAGTAAAAGGTTTGAATTGTATTGTAAATTAAGATTACAGATTCACAAACTGTATTATTGTTTGTTTCAGAACAAGACAGAAGGAACCATATGGAAAGAAATCGACGATCTCGAGGTGTTCAAGGTCCTGGATCTAGAGGAGTTCCAGAAGACCTTCTCAGCTTACCAAAAGCCACAAGTAAGACACAAGTAACACACAACATCCCTACCACGCCTTCAGCTACATCCTCATTTTCTCTTTTGCCTTTTACTTTATGTTCATTAATTCTTTGTCTCATTGGCATGTCCATCCATTCATGTATGTTTTGATTTATTGTTTCATTGTGTCACAGATACTGAGTGAAGCCAAACTGTGCATGTTCTGTTGAATTTGTTTTCAGTATACGTATTCTCTGATGCTCACTTTTCATTATTTAAAACAGTTCTCACAGGATAATGATGTCATTATGATTTAACTGTCGAGTTCCCGATCCTGACTTGGCAGAGCTGTGTTATAATGTACTGTGTTTTGTGTTTTTACCTTTGTATGAACAGAAGGATGCTGAGGATGATCACACTTTCACTAAGAAAGTCAAGGAACTGTCAGTGATCGATGGTCGCCGCGCACAGAACTGTAACATCCTGCTCTCACGGTCAGTGTGTGTATGAATGAGAGAAACAGCCACAAGGAAATTAGAGTCGTAGGTTCACAATAACCTGCTACATTGTCATCAGTTATTGGTCATCATAAACCTGCCTTACTTTCCCATGGGTGTTCACCTCATTGTTTTCTGTTGTTAATTAATGCTAACTTTATGAGTCGCCTCAGTCTACCATTATATCTGGTGTCTGTGAGGTCAGGTGACCGTGAGCCAACAGTGACTCCTCTGTACACCTTCACATTTGACGAGGAGCTTCAGGTTCAGTCCACTTGGATGGACAGCTGTGTTCACTGTGGGGCCAACATTTTAGAGGAACAGTAGAAACACAGGAATAACACTGAACTGTTTGTGGCAGTTGTCATAATTCTGAAGTCAAATTATACCAACAACAGCAGTTTACGTTTATATTCATTCTGCAGTTTGCAGGATGACCACCACTCGACGTGGTTAATTATTCTTTCTTAAGGTGCTGGAAGCATCAAAAAGAAAAAGATCTCCACACAGTTAGATCCATGCAGTGTTTTCACTGAGAAAACACTGATCTGCTTGATTTATCAAAGTACTGGTGTTCACAAAAAAAATTCTCATGGTCATAAAGGCCAAAGAAATAATAATTTACTTCATTCATTTACTTTAATTCATCTAGTAAATGAGTAAGACTTGTGTTTGTGTGAATGGAGCATTAGATGTGACAAGGTAACATTTATTGAAGTTTATATGAGCCTTGTATTTATACAGTTGATTTATGAAGAATCATGCAAATATTTTTATGTATTATAATTTTTTTTTTCAGGGCTAAATATTTTTGATGGAGGCTGAGATTTGTCCCACAGGCAACTATTTGTTCACCACTGGCATTGGTTTTTTGTTTGTTTGTTTGTTTGTTTTTGTCTGTGTGTTTTTTTAATGGGCGTCACATGAGGTGATTGATTTGTTCAGCATATCCTTTTTTTCTGGTTATTTCATTATCTGTGTGTCCTTGTCACAGGTGGTAATGATCGAGTCAAATATGAACACTGTCATTGATAATTTATAATACGCCCACAAACACGTATGATATGAAAAAATAGAATCTAACTATGTGTGTTACAGACTGAAGCTGACCAATGAGGAGATCCGTCATGCCATCCTGACCATGGATGAACAGGAGGACTTACCTAAAGACATGCTGGAGCAGGTGCCAAGACATACACATTCAAAGACAGACACAAGACACATGCTCCATGTCCATTACTTAACACAGCACTGTGAGAAATACAGTAGCAAAGAGGGAGGGGGGGTTCAGGGTTCTGACTGTAAAAGGAAACTTCATTTTTCTCATGGACAATGCACCATGTATGGAAAATGTACTATATCACAAAATATACTAATATTATAATATAAAATGACGGTGGAAAGATTTTAACAGCTGTATTTACTATTGGGATCAACTCAGCAACTATGATGAATGTTTCTAATGGAAACATGGGAACATCTGATCTAGTTTAGGCTCCATGTGTTTGATAATTGATAACAGAAAGAACTTTTGAAATGAAATGCACTTCTGATCATTTTTGTATGATGTGTGTTTTTGAAGCTTCTGAAGTTTGTTCCAGAGAAGAGTGACATTGAGCTGTTAGAGGAACACAAGCACGAGCTGGACCGCATGGCCAGATCAGACCGCTTCCTGTACGACATGAGCAGGTACACGCCAAAAAACTGCTGATTGGTTGTTTCTCTGCGGCTGGTCCCTCCTCCTGTTGAGTAGTATGACTGAGCCTGTCATAGCTCTGTCCGAAACCACATGTCAAAGCTTATATCTGTTCATCTGTTCACACAGTATTATCTGAGACCTTTTATTTAATGACTCTCCACACTGATAAACCAGAAGACCAGAGATGATAGGACTGACAGGTGCCACTAAGCTTCATCAAATGGAAAATGGACTTCTAGTCGTGTTGACCACTCAAAGTGCTTCACAGCTCACGTTCACCCAGTCACACACATTTATACAGTGCTTGTTCTATGTATGCGTTTATAGAGCACTCTGTCACATTCGTGTGACTTGACTGGGGTTGCAACAGGGTGGAAAATGTCTGGTTAATTTCCAGAAACTTTCTAGAAACTTGCCATGGAAAGTTAAGCCAGGGAATTCTGGAAATATTGAATTAGAAATTAGAATTGAATTAGAAATAAAATATTTGGGGTAATTTATACAAACTGTATCATATACAAACAGAAATATAAAGCTGTTGTTTTGTCATAAGCAGACATGCTGCAAACAACAAAAAACACGAATGTTGAATAAAATAATATATATATATTATATATAAACATATAACATGGTGTTAGCTAGCTTCTGATTTACCAGCTTGCCAGATCAAATATATTTACCCTCTAATATGATCCAAACTGAGTTGACAGGATGTGGGTCTGTGGTCTCAGATGCAGTAGTGTAGATTCTAGAAAAGATCTGTGCATGTGATGGAGGAATGACCAGAGCAGGGGAGAAATTCAACTCAGTTTAAAGTCTGGTTGTTTTAACCAAGATTACACTGCAAGATGTTTTTTTTTTTTTTTTTTTTTCTAACTTCATTTAAGTTGCAGTTTTCCAGTTTATTCCTCTTGGTTCCCTTTACTTCCCAGATGTTCCTGTTGATTCCCATAGAAGGTTTCCAATTTTGAAAATGGCAATCTTATTCTCAACACACAATCATTTCATGCAGTTTTCATATGAACAACAGAATGCCTTCTGGAGGAGACAGTCTGAAAATGTGAGCTTTTGCTTCCATATTTAAACAAGTTACACACCTCATACAAACACAACCTGACTGTTAGAGTAGGTGAAGACCTCAGTTACTTTTTAAGACAGTAGCACTGCTGAGCAGTAGTGAAGAGGCCAAAGGTAAGAGAGCTACTGTCTTTCCATCTTATATTGTATGGTTGTTCTTACTCAGTACTTAACCGTTATGTATTAATTACACAGATGGTTTATGTAGCATCAACAGAAAAAAATCTAATACATTACTGATTAGTTAGTTCCTTTAAATGAGGATTACCATTGAATGATATACAAACTATTCCTCCATCTCTTCCTGCTGTCAGGGACTCAATCCACTCACAGTTTTTCTATGTGTGTCCACATCCAGAATCAACCACTATCAACAGAGACTCCAGGCTCTCTACTTCAAGAAGAAGTTTGCTGAGAGAGTGGCTGAGGTCAAACCTAAAATCAAAGGTACCATTCTCTATTCCAAAGGGTCATTAGTTTACACTGATGAACCTGACTGCCTAAACTTGAACCTCAATCATGTGTTACTGACATGAATGAATACATTTCTCTCTTTAAGTTTCATTAAGTACTGTTTTGCATCCTCTGCTGAAGACATGATGAGATATTAAATATTACGGTTTTGACCTGAGTGCTGTGTGTGAACATCCCTCCTCTCTCTGTGGTTTCAGCTCTGTGTCTTGCGTCCAGTGAGGTGGTTACAGAGTGGGATTGCTGCGTCAACTCCTCGAGGTGGTTCTGGCCTTTGGGAACTATATGAACAAAGGACAAAGGGGAAATGCCTATGGATTTAAAGTGTCCAGTCTCAACAAGATAGCTGACACCAAGTCAAGCATAGACAAGTACAGTTCTCTACAAAGCTTTCTACATCATAGGCTTTGTTCACAGAAGACATTTTGACATGTGGATTAGGAAAAGGTATCTGATGAATGACGGCTGAATTTTGTCCTGGTTATTGTTCATGCTGGTTCACAGAGCCATTTTAATGCTAACAGTAACAACTGAACTTTTCCTACCACGACAAGTCCAAATGTCTCCTGGGCAAAAAGTCAAACTCTATCTTTTAAAAACCACTGAGAAGTGATAAATGATTGAATGCGGTGTGGTGTATGTGATGTGTGTTTGTAGGAACATCACTCTGCTCCACTACATGATCACTGTGCTGGAGAAGAAGTATCCAAAGGTGGCAGCTTTCAGTGAGGAGCTGCAGAATGTACCAGAAGCTGCTAAAGTCAAGTAAGAATAAACTAACATGCAGACACTGTGGCAGTGGCTGTTGAGGTAACACATGCAGAAGTTAGTTCTTTGAAATAGTTTTGTTTTCAATGTATTTTAGCCAGGTTATGTAAACTGTATGTACACAGATCAGCCATAACATTATGACCACTGGTGGATGAAGTGAATAACATTGATCATCTCGTTATAACACAATGTTCTGCTGAGGAACCTTTGGTCCTTTTGATTCATTTGGACGTTACTTTGTCACGTACCACCACCCTACATATTGTAACAACCAAGCACACACCCCTCCAATGGCAGCAACACTCCCCAATGTCAGGGGCCTCCCCTGCAGGATAATGCTCCCACCACAGCACAAAAACTGCTCATGGTGTATATATCTATATATGTGTGTGTGTGTGTGTGTGTGTGTGTGTGTCAGTCACAAACAAATGAAAAAAAAAAACCCAGTACCATGCCATGTCTCTCTGTCACTGTCTCCTTTTTCTAGTCTGACAGAGTTGGAGAAGGACATTGGCAGTCTCAGATCTAGCCTAAACAGCGTTGAGATGGTGAGTGAG
>NW_026118079.1:0-34429 GCF_001640805.2 Lates calcarifer
AACTGCAAACTGCATCAAGTTACTGTGCAGTATTAAAACCACACACACACACACAGTTACCCTCTGGAGAATGCAAAATTTAGACCAGGTGGAGTTACTTAACTGTACTGTGAGATGACGTGATCCAGATTTCCCTCAAAACTTTTCAGTATGTAGGCTGCAGTTCTGAAGCTGTTCATAGGGAAATTTGAAAACAGCAACAGGCAGCAAGCTGAGAGGAGGAGAATGCTGCCTGAAATAGGCACCCAATGGCAAGCTCATACACACAGTCTCCATGTGGTGAGTCAGACTAGGCCAAAGAGGACTGATCACTCATTTACCACATCTCTCAGATTTTGCAACAACACTTTGATTCACTTAACTTCCTGGGTGAGTCTGTGGGTTCTGTTTCATCATGTCTGATAACATAAATTCCATTTCTTAACACCACACCCTCCACTTCTCTCCTTCCACCAGGATCAGTGCCCTCAGAATGGGAGAAAAGCACTGCCACAATCATTCCATTATTAACTCATGAGATTATTTTCACATTACATTTTTTAAAGCCCAAGGAGACATTTTCTGATGTCTTGTTTTGTCCAACCAACAGCCAAAACCCTAAACCAATAAAGTGGCCAGGCCAGTGTCTCTGTAAGAGAGCCAGTTTGTGGTAATTTCAAAACAGGGACAGCATTGTATAGGCTGTCAACACTGACAAGTTCATGCTTACGTCATAAAATGCCCCATTCAATGACATTTGTAACATTCCATGAACAAAATCCTGAACAATAATTTTCACGTATGTTTCAGTTTTGTCTTTGTGTAAAAAAATAAAATTATGTTGCACAATGGTTTTCGGACATATTCCTGTTGTATTACAGTGCAGGGAAGCAACCAAGGCTTCACTATCTACACACAACCTACACATGATTTTTGGCCCTAAATTTAGTCATTAGAGGTTGTTTTCCCCAAGAGTCTTATTCAGTGGTCCTTGACATGGATATAGCATGAAAGGATATGACTCAGAATCCCCACCCCCATCTACCTGAACTGTTTTTACTCTCTTCTTCCACTGCTGTTATTTCTGTCTTTTCCTCTTCTTTTTTCTTTATCTGGCGTGTCTTACTGTCACCATTTTGTTTCATCATTATACACTCCCCAAGCACTTTATTAGGAACACCTGTACACCATCTTATTCACACAGTCATGTGGCAGCAGTGCAATGCATAACATGCAGATACAGATCAGGAGCTTCAGTTAATGTGACATCAAACATCAGAATGAGGAACATGTTATCTCAGTGACTCTGACTGTGATGTGATAGTTGGTGTCAGACAGGCTGGTTTGAGTGTTTCTGAAACTGCTGGACTCCTGGGATTTTTACACACAACAGTCTCTAGAGTTTTTACTCAGAATGGAGCCAAAAACAAAAACCATCCATGCAGCAGTTCTGTGGAGGGAAACACCTTGTTGATGGTAACTCAGGTAACCACTCTACAACTGTGGTGAACAGAGAGACTATGTCAGGTTCCACTCCTGTCAGCCAAGAACAGAAACCTGAGGCTGCAGTGAACACACACTCACCAAAACTGGACTGCTGAAGACTGAAAACATGCAGCCTGGTCTGGTGGATCTGGATTTCTGCTGAGGCAGCAGATGGTAGGGTCAGAATTTGGCTTGTACAGCATGAATCAATGGAGCCAACCTGCCTTGTGTCAACAGTCCAGACTGCTGCTGCTGGTGTAATGGTGTGGGGAATGTTTTCTTGACTCACTTTGGGCCCTTAATACCAACCAATCATGGTTCAAATGTCACAGTCTGAGTGTTGTTGCTGACCATGTTCATTTCTTTATGGCCACAGTTCACCATCTTCTAATGGCTACTTCCAGCAGGATAACGCTCCATGTCACAAAGCTGAAGTCGTCTCAAACTGGTTTCATGAACATGACAGTGAGTTCAGTGAACTTCAGTGACCTCCTCAGTCACCAGATCTGAATCCAGTAGAACACCTTTGGGATGTGGTAGAACAGGAGGTTGGCAGCATGAATGTGCAGCTGACAAATCTGCTGAGATGATGTGATGCAGTCATGTCAACATGGAGCAGAATCTCAGAGGAAAGTTTCCAACATCTTGTTGAACCCAGGCCAATAAGAACTGAGGCTGCTGGAGAGCAAAAGGAGGCTGGTGTTTCTAATAAACTGCTTGATGAGTGGATGTTTCACTAATAAAAAGATGCAATAAAAGTAACATTTTTATTCTTGTGTCCTTTGTTGTATTTAACAGTGAGTTTAATATTGTGATATAACCAGTATTTAAACATTGTGGATTGGTTGAATGCAAGTGAATTAAGAACTCAGTACCTTCTTTCTCTTTCTAAGGCACCAAGGCTAAATATATAATAACTAATGGTTTTATTAATGATTGATCTTATCATTTACTAATACTTTATAGTATTCAGTTGACATGATTGACATTAATAGTTTACTGATCTCTAAAGCACTGGTAAATTATTTATTAAACATCAATAAAGTCTGTCATGGTTTTTGTTTCAGTGACTCCAGTGCAGAACAGGGACACAGCGCACATGATGGCAGAGTAACAGTCTTTAATGTGAACTAGGGTAGATTAGGAAAGAGAAGGCAAGAGTGGCCTGGAGACTGAGATTAGTGGCGGCTTGAGAAGGGCGCTAAAGGCTAGAGCTTCGGCAGAGTCCAGGGAGGCAGAGGCAGGACAGCAGCTCGAGACGCAGGCAGGGAATTAGAGAAGACAGAGAAGGAAGTCAGTCCTCAGTCAACACTAGAGCAGGTCTCAGTCGTTACCACTGTTGCAGAACAGACAATCCGGCGAAGAGTAGGGCTGGGGCCAAGGCTTATATACTGGAACTAATGAGGTGATGAGAAGCAGGTGTGCCACCATGAACACAAGCTATGAGGTAGAGGAAGTGCATAATAATCAATTTAAATGGTTTCACCTCTTGAAATGTAAAGCATAGAATTTCTAGATGAATGATTCTGTCAAATTTGTATTGTCAACATCTTTAAGTTGCATTAATGAGCACTTGGAGCCATCAAAGTGCATCTGGGGTAGAAGAAGGCGTCCTCTTCACTCACCAGTGCTGCTGTGTTCCCTCTCAGAGAAGGCTGCTAGCTCACTATTTTCTCTTTCAAGGGTATTCAGTACTATCCACAGCAGTGTGCACTCATCCAAACCTGACAGTGTGATGACAGAGTCGACTCATAATTATCTGAGTGGCAGGACACAATGTGTGCTCTACTGAGAATGTTGAGTCTGCACCACTGCTAACATACTGAATAATCAGTGAGGTGTTATGTTTGAATAACAGCCACTAATAACGTCATCCCTGGATGCTGTGGACTGTTCTGTTGAATTCATCTTTAGCATCATTACATTATGACTGTGTGTGGAATGATCAGTTACTAAATGATGGTAAATAGCTCTGTAAATGAGAATGATATACTGGAGACATTCACCTCTCTTCTTTAGCCTTTTAATAGTGATCATAGAGATGTGGCTGACCACATACCTTCTTCTTTATGTCAGTGTTTTTATTTCATTCTAATTATCAGGTAAATAATCCTATAACTTTATCTCTCTGTAAAGCACTCTGGTCAATGCCTGCTGTTTTAAATGTGCTCTGTAAATAACTTAAACTAAATGACTTTCTTGGCTGCTAGCTAATTTGAAAAAATAACGCAAGACTTTTTTGATAAGTTTAGCTTTCCCTTAGCTTCCTTTGTATGTGTCTGCATCATTTAAAATGTATTTAATTGTGTTATTTCTCTAAAAATATGAACAGACAGATACAGGCACATTATACAAGACAGATGTCTAGCTGTAGTTAAAGGCCAGTCTGTCAGCATGTGGTAACCATGGATCTGATGACTTTTGGCAACGAACCAGAAAAGTACACTGTTTGTTAGGTTACATGTCTTCTCAAACATCTCCAGTGTTTGCTGCAAATACAGACCTGTCTAAAGGGAAGTTACTCTGAAGGTTCCAGAGCTCTGATGAGCAGCACCAAACATCAGAGTTTACATTCGTTAAACAGGGCTATTAATGAGGAATATAAATTATACTGAAATGTGGAAAGGGGGTGGGAATAAATAAGGTTAGACTTCCTCCCACTCCTTTTCAAAGATGAAATGGAAATATTATGTTTTGATGTTGTTTTTTCTTTTGTGATTTTATGTCTGTCTGTGGTGGAATGCCCACCTGCTTTATTTTCTTTTTTTTTGTTGTTTTGTTTTCACGTTTGAGATAAACAACATACACTTAACAGTTTTATAAGGCAGATAATATCTCTGTAATATCTCAATGTTGTGTTTTAAATTGTTCTGTTAAAGAATCCCAAAAGGCCAAACAACAAACAATTAAACTCAGCAGTGAAATAGGATGGTTATGTTATGATGCCGATGATAATTCTCACCATACTTCTAAGGTAGCTCTGACATAATATGACCAGATAGGACACCCAGAATAAAGCTGTGGTTGCCAAAGTAAGCTCTGTGTCCTTATATACTCGTAATCAGTCCACAGTTTGAGCTGGAGATCTGTTCAAAGTCAAACATATACACACAACACACAGATGTACTGTGAATAGGTCTTACAAACACTGCATTACATTGCATCGCATCAGAATTACATAACACAATGGCACAGAGAGGCTGCATGAGCAGCTGTTACTTATGCCCACATTCTGCCTCTAAACACTTGCACGGATTCAGTGGCTGCAGTTCACATCTTAAGCTACACATTAAGCGTGATCAAGCCAGAATGATCAGCTTTGCCTTCAAAGCAAATGGCTCATATGCTCCATTTAGCTCTATAATGTAACACATTAGTCATGTTGACCATGCGTATGTTGCACTATGAACTCAAAGCCAGTGTCTGCAAAAGCGTTTTACATTATGGAGCTGTATTATAAAACGGACAAGACAGACAAGACAGTTAAGCACATTAAATACATGAAAAGCATTAAAGTACATGACAGGCATGAGCTTTGGCACCGTGTGTGACAAATACCTGACAAATGCTACAAGACTGTGATTCACTTGGAAGGAACCTGTGTGGAGGAGCTGCTCCTCAGTGATCTCAGCTCAGTTTGAATCAAAGCTTTATTGGACAATGTTGTCAAATCATCAAAATACATTTTAACAATTTAACACAGTCTCTCTCTCTATCTATCTCTCTCTCTCACACACACATACACACGTTTACATATTTACACATTTGTATATGTGTGTTGAGGTCATTTACTGTCGCTTAGTTTATAGCATGTATACATGCTGTGATATATGTAAGCTCCTGTCTCCTTCTCCTTCAGGTTTAACTCTGGGTTTTCAGTCGTGGTTTATTTCTTATCGGAGTAAATCACCACGGTAACTTAGCTGAATGGTTAACCTGCTCCAGGGCAGGTTAACGTTAGAGGATCCGATCAAAACCTGTCAACAGCCAAACTACTGACCAATCAGATCACTGGAAAACTGGCGTCATTATTTCTGCAGAATCCTGAGAGGGACAGAGGAGTTTACAATAATAAAGTTCAACAGATATTTTTATAGCTCAGTGGAATTGTTTTGTTCCAGTCTTTCCATATGTCCACAACAGAGCTTCTAACAAACAGAGGGACACTAAATGATCACAGACTGACTGTTATATCTTCATTTTGCTTTCATCCACACACTGTTGAATATTTCCCATGATTATAAATGAACATTTTAGTCAGATTGACCTCATCAGACATTAACTCTCTCCTCTCTGCTTTGGTAGCAGAAACAGTCTGACATTACTGACACTGTTTATCTGCATCACATATTCATACTCAGAATAAATCACCATCAGACTAAAGAGCAATAACACTCACTCAGTGAGTAAAAAGCATTTATGTACTTATTTACAATAAATCCTCAGCCTGACTTTGATAATTGGAAATGAATTCTAGTGTTTCTATATTAGTAATGTGATCATATTGTTCACATTTCACCTTATTAAATATAATGGGATGTCGCTAGAACTGAAACAACATGCAGTTTTCAGTGTCACTTCTCATGTAATATTAGGTAGCTTACTCATGGTTCTGACAACCTCTTTCACATGAACGCGCTCTGGAAATCCTGGGTTGACTTAACAACTTGATAACCAGCATCATAACACTGCACAGCCAGACTGTGGCTGTTAGGTTTAGTGAAGCCAGATAACGATAAGATATCCTGGGTATGTTGAACTTGCTTCATAGTGCAGGCTTCTGGGAGCATTTTATTTTTTAGTTCACAGAAATGTGGAATTACAGAATTTAATTGGGTAAAGTAAGTATTTCACTGAATGATTGACATTTTAGGAGGAAGTGCATCTCTGTCTCAGCCTCAGCTGTCAACATGATTTTGTGTTCTCCTCTGTTTGGTTGCCAGTTTGTGGTCACTGAGCCTGTACTGTCTCTGCTTTCTATCTCTGACAGTTAACAGATATTCTGCCAGTTCTTAATCTCTGTTTAGGGACAGACAACATTTGAATCTACTTTGGGTTGTAGTTTTTTTCTCTCCAGTTTCTTCTGACTGGTGTTTGGAAAACAGTGTTGTTGTGAGACTAGTCAGAGGAGTATGTTTGAGAGAGGCTTAGTTAGTCTCAACACCAAATGACCTAGGGGACTCTGTACCTGGCTCAGCTCTTGGGTTTGAAGGGCTTTGGAATGGAAGGTGTCCGGGGGTTAATTATCAGTGGGTATCTGCCTAATTCTGAAATTCTGTTGGTGTTGGTGGTGTTTCTTTGTATGTGTATCTGCACAATTCTGCATATAGAGGATCTGTTTATCCCAATCTGACAGGCTTCACTTTGTACATGTTAACAACTACTCCTCCATGTACACAAAAGTTAGACATGGAGTTCAACAAGGGTCAGTGCTTGGACCAATCATATTCACTTTGTATATGCTTCCCTGGGCAATATGATCAGGAATCGCTAATATCGATAATACACAGCTTTATCTGTCAGTGAAGCCTAATGAAACAATCAGCTAGCCAAACTCCAGGCTTGTCTTAAGGACATTAAAACTTGGATGACAAGCAATTTTTTTTTACTATTGAACTTGAACCAAAGTTATTGTACTTGGTCCTGAACACCTCAGAGATAGCAGTTACATTAGACGGCATTGCCCTGGCTCCCAGCTCCACTATAAAGAATCTGGGAGTCATCTTTGATCAGGATATGTCCTTTAACTCACACATAAAACAAACTTCTAGGACTGCCTTCTTTCACCTGCGTAATATCACCAAAATGAGACATTTTCTGTCTCAAAAGGATGCAGAAAAACTACTCCATGCATTTGTTACTTCTAGGCTGAACTACTGTAATTCATTATTATCAGGCTGCCCCAACAAGTCTCTAAAGACTCTGCAGCTGATTCAAAATGCTGCAGCACAATTACTGACAGGAACTAAGAAAAGAGACCATATTTCTCCTGTGTTAGCCTCTCTACATTGGCTCCCAGTCAACTCCAGAATAGAATTCAAAATCCTCCTCCTCATTTACAAAGCCCTTAATGGTCAGGCTCCATCTTACCTTAAAGATCTCATAGTCCCCTACAATCCCACTGAGCTTCTGTCTCTCTCTCTCTCTCTCTCCATCAGTATGGATTCATATCTCATGTTACATGTTACTAACTCAGTATCTTCCCTTTCCTATAGTATTGTACTCTTCCGTCTCTCTCTCCTCTTCTGTCACTCTCTTTTTTCCTGACACCAGGGGCATTTTTGAAAAACCATGACTTTTCTTTTTTTCATATTTACTGCCAGGGTCTGGCTGTATTTTTTTTTAAATTATTATTATGTCCAGCTGCTACTGGACTGCCTCTTCAGTAGGAGACAGTAGAACAAGGCCATCAGCACAAAACACAGACATCACTTCTCTATCTAAGAGTTAGAGCACAGGAGCAGTACATCAACCTAACTAAACAGCAGCTTCATTTGTATACATATTAAACAATGCTGGACTTAAATCGCCACCCAGACAAACACCTCTTCTCTGGGTGGAGAATTCTCCAGTTTGTCTCCAGCACACCAACTTTCCAAATACACTGATTTAATCCGAGCATATGTTTTGACTGTACAACATATAGGCTCATTTCGTTTACACTTGACAGAGCGTTCGCCATGGAAATGAAGTATTCTTTTATTCATAATGCTACAGAGTAATTTACTGCTGACACAGACGCTGCAATAGTTACTCGGGTCTGATTTGTCTCCACTCTAATAAATGGGGAAATTGAGCCCTTTGCACCTCAGGACGATATACTGACTGTGCATGTGCCCTTACTTAAGTATGTTGTCACAAGCTGTCCAACCATATACATCCAGAGTAAAAGTTCATATTTTCAGGAATCAGTCCAGAATGTTCTTGGTGTGGAGTAGGCATTCAAGGTGATGGTTGTGTCTTTTTTTTTATCAGTTCTGTGTTCAGTTCTGAGCTGCATATGAGAGCCCAAGGTCCTTATTCTGTCCATATAGAGGACCCAAAACACTGACGTGCCTTCACCTTGAAAGGAACCGGTCTATGTGGCTCTGGCATCTGATCAGGACACACTCCTTTGCAGGTATTCTGGGCACTCCTGGAGGAGATCCTGATGCAGACTGGAGGAATTACTGGGAATGTCTTGGGATGTTGCTGGGAGGAGCTGAAAGATGTGGTTGTAAAGCAGGTCATGTTAGGATTAGCTCTCTCCCACCCTGACCCAGATCTGGAAATGTGGATGGATGGCATATTGTGAAAATTAAACATCACACATCTCCTCCTTGACATATGATACTGTGCTGTATGTAAATCCAGGTTGAAAACACATCTTTTCTCTGTAGGCTATCTCCTTGTTTCACTAGCTGGGTAATCATCTACTTTGTTCTTCTCTGACATGTAATTACCCCACATCTGTTGTGGTTGCATCTGGGTTTTACAAACAATCAAGGATGCACACAGCAGTGGGGTGAGGCTGAGGTGTGATGGGTACAATTTGGATGAACAGTTTAAACCTGGCCCTGCGATGGGCTGGCGATTTGTCCAGGGTGTACCCCGCCTCTCGCCCAGGGTTAATGAATAAATGAGTTTAAACCTGACTATTCAAATGTCTCTTTGGAAACTTGCTCAGACGATACATATGAAAACTTGCATGTTGGGTGAGCCTGATGGTCACGTCAAGTCAATTTTTATTTATGTAGTGCCAAATCAAAACAGAAGTTATATTGAGGCAGTGTACATATAGAGCAGGTCAAGACTGTACTCTTCATCTTATAAAATTTACAAAGAGAGACCCAACAGATCCCACCATGAGCAGCACTGGGCGACAGATGAGAGGAAAAACTTCCTTTAAGAGGCAGAAACTTTGAGCAGAACCGGACTCAGGGTTTGAGCCCATCACTCTGTCCAGCTTTTTTCTTATGTTGCAATCTTTGTTGCATGTGTTTTCAAACAAACTGTGTCAATACAAGATTTAACCAGTTTTATTGATCAGCTACACAATCATGAAAAGAGATATATCTGTTGGATATCTGTTTATAATGTCTTGGAAAAGTATAAGGAAAACAATATGACATAATTTCCATCCAAAGGAAGTCATGTTTTTCAACTTGTAAAATGTGCAGAGACTCTTTGGGTGATGTGCACTTTAAATAAACTGAAGTTGGACAAATGTGTACTTCAGAGGGCTCTGTAGGTCATTTTTCACATACGTTCTTGTAAAGACAGATGTAAAGCAGAGTGATGTTTGGACAGTTTGGGGAGTTTATGTCTAAATACTAACTTAATATATGATATATGTTTACCTGAGAATTATATTGTTCATTTCTCCCTGATTTCAGATTCCCACTCAAAATGTGATTGTTTAGTTTTTGGTTTGGAAGCTGTTACTGCTGTGGTGATATTCACAGTAGATGCACAGCAGATGTGGAAGATCAGAAACACAACTGTCTGTGTTAGGAGTTGGTGGGCAGTTCCTGCTCGGGAGCTAACCAATCAGAACGGACTCATAGCGTTGATCTCAGCTGCTCATATTAAAACTGCCACAAACAGGTGTGTAACAATGGGAAAATAGAGCTGAAGAGAGAAGTAGAATGCCTTGCTCATCTCTCACCTCTGCACAGCTGGCCAGTCATGGAGTGGGTGTAAATGTCTGTTTTAAGTGGTTGACCTGAAAATGGACCTGATATGTCCCCTTTCACAAAGATTTAACCATAGTCTGTCCAGAACTGCACACCTCCCCCTTACATGACCATAATGCAGTTGCTAGAGACTGCAGAAGGAAATATTTCTACAACAGAAGAGAACAGAATCATCCATATCAGCATTCTGTCTGGTGATAGGATTGAGTTAAAGACAGGTGTGGAACAGGTAAATGAAAAGTGAGAGAGGAACTCTTCACACTGTCTCTCAGTACTTGGGATGGAAAATCAAGTATTAGCACGTTTCACTAGAAACCCCTCTACCTGACAAAGGTCTTTGAAGAAAGACTGAATGTCCACCAGACCAACAATACATGGAATACACAGAGAAGCTAAACACTGTAAGCTACAATATAGCTGACTGGAAACAGGAAATATGATCAAGAGAATCTGATTCATTTGCATGTTATCAGACCTCATATTTGCAGTCCTGTTGCACTTATTGTCTCCTCAAATGCATTAGGCTATAGGCTGCAATCAGTAATTTAATAAAAGAGAAAAAGGAAACGGAGCAGTTTATAAAGAAATAAGACGCTCATTAATTGTTTTTTGTCTTTGCATTGTTATGAATAGAGACGGCAGAAAAAACACAAGGCCTAGGGGATTTAGTAAATAAACAATATTACCTCAGAATGAGTCAACACTCAGTTTCCTTAGTGATTTACTAGCAACTATAGTTCCTGAGTAGCAATAAGCAAGAAATGACTGTCCTAAGGCTGTCTCCACTGAGAGCTAAATTCTTTTCATTATCCTCCATTTTCAGTAAGAAGTCACAAGGCTGAAAAACAAAGCTGATTTAGTATGTGCATAATTTGCCTCATGTTCCGAAACTGCAGCTGACTACAGCTTCACTTGGATGGTAGTTTCTGAGAGAGTTAATTAGTTCATCTTTGCAGTAATGGAACAGTTTATCTCCTGTTGTGTAAAAGCAATCATATTATTAACAATGAAAAAGAAAGGAAGCCCTGAAGCAACAGGTAAAGCATAACAGAAGCTGCAGTATGATTTCTGATCTATAAAGGTACGCTGAAAACTGCCATAAAAAAAACAGCTCAGCTGATGAGTCATCAGTCACTTCCTGCTCAGCATGACCTCACCTTCAGAAAGGTGTTCATCTCTATTTCACTCATTACTTTCCTGTTTTATTTCTGGTTCTGCCCATTAAATATATAAAGATGTATTTGCCGCAGGTTATTATCTCAGGGATATGAGGAGATAAAACCTTGTGGATTATGTTTAGATCAGTTTTTTTTTTTCAACTCCAATAACATAAAATATACAATAACCATAATAACATGCTCACATTTTTATTTAAATGCTATCTGCTCTTTATTGATTTGATATGTCTGCTGAAGTGCGTCACTGTGATTTCCTAACTGTGTTCCTAATGAATAATGAATTATATTTTTCATATATATGTGTCTATATGATCATGGATTGGTTGCACAGATCCATAAAGCTACTGTAGGTTGTGTTTCAATCTCAACAACAACGACAAAAAAAGACACAGTGTCACTAATGTCACCCACCTGTCAAACAGAAACTTCTCTCAGCTCTGTGATGTCTCTCCACCACAGCAGGATTGCCATCAGCCCTCTGTGTGTGCTTGTCATCCAGGCTGCAGGCCAGCCCCAGCAGAGAAGTCCAGTCTGACCACAGTCTCCACAGTCTCACTGATGTTAATGCAGGTCTTCACCTGATCACTCTCTTTTTTCTTTTTCTTTTTTTAAACACATGCCATTCCCCTCCTGTGCACGAGCACGCTCACCCCCAGGTGCTAATTGGCTGGAACTGTCAGTCTGAGCCACTTTGTATACTTCCCATGTACAGAGCCAGGGCTGTGTCAGAAATGTTGATTTTTTTTTTTTTTTTCAGCACTCACAAATAACAGACAGCTAACATACTGTGAGGAGATATTCGCTGAACTTAACAAAAAGTGTGTTAGATTAGAATCACTTACTCTGCCTTTAGGAAACAAGTACAGAAAAGTTCCTGACTACAATTCCTATTACATAACATGATCAAATGAATGTGAACGTATGATGAAGGTATAGAGAATTATCAGCTGACTCTGCAACTCTCTTCGGCTTTACGGAGCTTCACTGTTTATCTCTGCAGCCCACAGCTTTAATTTATTGGTTCACTCTCACTGCTCTTACAGTGTCATGTTTGGCTGCAGCAGGTAGCTGTACTTTTAAAACCCACTGTAAACTACAGCAACAAACAGCTCACAGACACACTGCTACATCTGTGAGTTTGATCACTCCAGAGTTGGGCATGATAACAGCTCTGGCCTTCTCCCACCTACTTGACTTTATATGTTACCAATTCAAAGCCAGCCATATAAATAGTGTTATTAATAATGCTGATAAATGTTTTGCCTAGCTGCTGAGATCATTCAGTGCTACAAACACTTGACTTGACTGCTGCTGATACCAGCTCTCATACACAGCTGCTGCATTCCACACGAGGTGAAGTGCATCCTTTACACCAAAGAATACTGTAGAGACCACTTAGGATCTTCAGGGCCTGCCAGATTCATTTATGTACAGCTGTTAGCCTGTGAACATTATTCCTGCTTACTGTGCACTGTCAAGACTCCCTGCTTTATTTTGGTTGATAGTTTGACACACTTTAGTGTCTCCAGGGTGTTACTCCAGGTTTCTTTTTTCTGCTACATGACGTAATATACATAGAAGCTGGAAGCTTGGTTTGACTGCAGCAGCTGGCTCCTGTCGATACTTCACTCATCTCTGATTCATGTCTTCATCCTTGAGCCTGTATTTGACCCATTTTTGCTCATAGTGCACCATAGTGTTCTATTGTGTGTTATAAATGTGTTCATATTGTATGTTAGCAATTTATTCAGATCATATTGTTATTTTCCGTCTCCATATTTATATTGTCATTACTCTACATGGAGAGGTTGTTGTGTGTTGTACTGAAGTTAAAGCCTGCTGAAGCAAATTGGAGATTTTGGCCTCTGCAACATGGTTGCTGAAAATCAGTTGATACAGTGAGAGTGAGATTTTGCAAAGACCCTTACGAACAAAGGATGAAAAAAGTAGTAGTTTGTCCTGATTGGCTGGCAAATATGCAAATTTCATCTTGCTGCTTAACCCCAGTGCTCAGAGCAACCTTTAGTCCTGAGTTCAATGTCATGAGTATGCTTCAGTTTGTCACACACTGTATGTATAACTGATCTGAGGTGTTGTTATAGCTGATAACTTATTGTTTCCACATCCTGCTTCAGATTTTATCAGCTAAACGTGGATCTGTTGTTATACATTTCATATTAGTGTTTCCCACATTGACAATAACCTACTCAGTAGTCTGGGTGAGTGCTCCTGCTCTGAGAGCTTTGTTCAGGCCTGGAGCTCTGCAGCAGGGTACATGAGCCAGCCAAACACTACTCAGCTGAACATGAACCTCAGCCATGTGGCTATATTTATTTTCAAAGCAGAAAGCTATGACTAAAACCTCTCCACATATCACAGCTGGAGGTCACCTCTCTGCCTCTGCTCTCCAAGTATTTGCTGCGAATTCTGTGAAAGTTTAAAGGGTCTCTGCTAGACATCATCAAACTGTGCGATTTTCAGTCAACCCTCAAATCTTCCTTATATACTTCAGTTAGACATTTATCATGTTTTAACCAACTGTAAACCCATATACAACCTCTCCTTTATTTCTCTCTTTCAGAGCACAGACACAGCACTGGTGAAAGTTACTGATGAGAGATCTTAATTCTGCATTTCACATCGCACTGGAACACGTCATTGGGATTACAGGACACGCACTTCACTGGTTTGAGTCATATGTTTAAGGTAGATTGCAGTTTGTTTGTGTTAGCAATGACTCTTCCATGCACACTAGGACCACTGCTTTTCACCCTATATATGCTTCCTTTAGGCAATATTATCAGGAAGCACCACATAACTTTCCATCACGACACAGATGACACCCCGCTGTATTTATCTATGAAGCCAGATGAAACATGCTTACTTCTAAATGAAGACAAATCTGATGTTAATGTACTTTGTAAGAAACCTTGGAGTCATTTTGACCAGGACATGTCCTTTAGCTCACGTATAAAATAAGTGTCTAGGACCGCCCTCTTCCAGGAACTAGGAAAAGAGATCTTATTCCTCCTGTGTTAGCAGGAGTTCTTTGAACTGGCTCCCTGTAAAATCCATAATAGAATTCAAAATCCTGCTCCTCACCTACAAAGCCCTTAATGACCCAGCTCCAGCTGTGTCTTCATTTTGGAAGTCCTCCCTTCAGGCACAGGACTTTATTGAACCCTAAAGCAGTCTCAGACACAGACAACAAGTTTAGCTGAAACACCAAGAAATCTTTCTGAGGGACAGAGGGGCAGGAGAGATGAGCATTATATCCACCTGGGGAGAGTGGAGCAGTGGAGGATCTGGGGTGGGGGTGGGGGGGCTATTGTGGCAGACAGTAGGGGCAGATGCCGGCACCGGCACACAGGTAAAGAAAAAGGCTTTCAGGCACTAGAAAACTATGAAGACCACACAAGCTGAACTTCTCTGAAAATCTACGAAAGCTCAGAAGAGTGGCAGGGAGAGTTACCACGTGAATAGTGACACGGTCTGGTATCGAGTGGTGGGAGAGCTGTGTTCTTAGACTTGGCTTGAGGATAGCCACACCTCCTCACACACACACACACACACAGACACACACACACACGCTTAGGTCACAGAGGGAGCTGTGACAGTTACTGGGTTGTAAAATCAAACAAGGAGCTAAAAGAGGTTGAGAAACTCTGCAGAGCTTGGTGATTATTGTCTGCTAGTGTGTCACTATGAGCCCATACACTTTAACATACTCATGTTTTTTGCACCTGTTTGTTTGGCCCCTTTGGTTCAGACCATGGGGGAAAAAAATATTCATTGTTGCAGTGTAGTTCTGATCCAATAGTGTTCACACTGACTTTTTTATGACCCAGAGGAGTAAAACTGAAGTCATAGACTGACAGGTGTCTCACTGATTGGACTGTTTAGTCATGTCATTGTGCATCATCAGGACCCACATGAGAAAATGTAACAGACATGGTGACAGACATCAGGGCAGTCTGCACTTGGGTATTACCGTAGGATCTTTTTAATGGAGTGCAAACACAACATTTTACGGACTGATCAGGGTAAAATCCCTGTACTCATGAACTGATGTGCATACATGTCACCAAATGGTTTACAAAAACATATACATTGCTTATGCAGATTAATTATAAGCTCACTTCCTGAGCATTTTGTGAAGAGCAGATGGATTTATTAGTTGTTTAGCCTTTAAAATCATGTGAAAATCACATATCTGCTCTCACAAGAGACTGTGACTGGTTTTAGACAACAAACCACAGTACTTGGACGCTGACTGAGACCTTCTTTTCAAATGGTCTTGGCCCGGTTGTTTGGCCTGCACCAAGGCTGACTGGATGATGAACCAGTCCTGTCAGCCTGTTGGATCAAAATGTGGCGTGAAGTCAGTGTGCTGGTGTTTTTCCATAGATACCATGAATGACCAGCTGTCATATTCTATGGTAATCCATTCAGTTGTTGAGATAATTCAGTATGGAGTAAAAAGGCTGGCTGACTAACTGACAGACTGACATCTGTTCCAGGGTCAGCCTTAGGCTATCCCACCTTTTCATATGACATACCCTGGTGAATGATGACGTCATCACTTGGGGTGGTGGGAGAGGCATGCACATGTATATCATCACCATATTCAAGTGCATACATTAACTGTAGAGTGAACAGGGGTAATCCTACTTGCAGAAATACAAATTTGACTTTCAGTTTACTACTCAAGTATTCCAGGTGGGTTGTCACAGTGAGTATGTTATCCAGCCAGATTCCCAAACGTTTGTTTCAGCAATTTTAATTTGAGAACTCTGAAGGGTATGGATGTGGACACTAGGCAGGATTCTCTTTAGTGACCTTGAAAATAAAATCTTTTTTTTAAAGTAGTTCTAAACAAGCATATGCTGAAAATGAGAGATCTAACAATTATCAGCTGAATATTGTAGTATTTGAGTATTTTAATCATAAAAGACACACTTTCAAATATGTCATGCAAGTATGACTAACTGTAACAACAGAATAATAGAAAGAGCATACATTGTGCTCATTTCTGTATTTTGACGTTGTCTCTCTGAGCCTGGAGAATCTTTTCAAATTTGTGTGTAGATGATACTGATGGAGGTGTGTAGCAGAAATGACCCAGGCCCCTTGATGCTATTTGTCAATTTTGCCCCTCTCTCATTGTGTCGGTGAGGGAGTCACAGTGTGAGCCTGTGCTGCAACTCTGCAAAAGGTAGAAAGGGAGAGGACGCAGGGGCAGGGGAGGGTTTGGAGCTGGTTTTAAAAATGTTGATGAATACCAAGTGTATTATGTCTCTCTCTTCCTCTCCATGCCTTGTATCTTCTAATTCTGCCCATTTACATGTTAATAACTGAGGTTAGCTCCAGTATTTTCAGATGGAGCTGCTTTGATACATTTCAAAGAAGCCTTCAGAAAGAAAGTTTTTTTTTTTTCTGAGAGCTGAAGATACAAGGACAGACGTACTAAAGTTGTTGCTCTATTTCATGTCACACTGTCACACTTCTTGACTGGAAAAAAACCTGCACTATCACACATCCTGCTGCAGCACTGAATCCTCCCTTCACTTAAGAGGGGATCTGTGTGTGCCTGGCCTCCATCAGTGTTATCATTATCTTACAGGGGGAGAGTGAAAGGGGAGTGGGGTGTACTCCTTAAAAGGGACAGTGCAGCTTCCCTTTATTTGAGAATATGCACCATTTTAGTATATTTTTATCTAAGCAAATGCAACACACAGAAGACACCGGCTCTAAGACATTCCCAGATTAACGAAGCATCATGTTTGCATTGCATTGAACAGACATATTTTCATATTTTCCTAAAATTAAACTTGATTAGATAAAATTGGCTCATCAACACACTGAAAGGAGAGAAAGAACAGTGTAGAAAATGTAAGCATTAAACATACCGATGATAGGTGATAGCCATGGCTGATAATTTCAACATACCCTCCGAATAAAATAAGCGAAGGAGTTCAGATTACTGACATGTTGATTTGCTTGTGCTTCCTGCTATTGATTATTTTTGATGACTGCACAAAACTTATGAGGGTGGGAAGGGGGGGGGGGGGGGTGAACAAGTACAGTGCAGCTTCTGATGTCAAAGTTGCACATTATTTTCCAGCCTCTTCCCTGCTGGCACTAGTAACATCAAACTACTTCTGGAAAATTTACCGCTGGGCAAGTGAAGAACAGCACGGTCTGAAATGACAGAACCTCCCTATGGTCACATACTATGGATGAAAGCATGGCACATGTGCCTGAGAACAGATATGCTTTTACTACAACTAATGGAGCAGTGGGCAGCTGCTGGGACACTCCTCTCTCCCGCACATTTTGGGGATGTACTAAATATAAAAAGTCTTCTCGCAACAGTGAGTGTACAACCAGACTCCATTCCTGCATCAAACTGTGTGAGTGCGAGGTCTCTGCTATCATTCACTTGGCACATACGCAGGAATAACTTTATGACAGTGAGATTATTCCTTATATGAAGATACTTAAATAAATCTCTGTAAGCTGTTGAGGATCCTGACTGACAGACTGCACCAGCTCCCACAAGCCTGCATGGTGTCTGACAGCTGTTCAATCTACATGACCGCAGTCAACATACAGCCTGCCAGCATATGATCAGTAAGCAGTTTGACGGTGGACTGTGGGGATGCTGTCTTGTTTGCAAAGCAGCTGTTAGCGGTCAGGAAGCTGAACCCAGTGTGAGTGAGTGAGACAGGTAAATTAAGGTAACTAGAGCACTTAACTAACGTTTGTAGTTCAGTGTCAGTGCTGTGCTGATCAACACAAACACTAACTGAGCTGATCACATTCAAACAGTGTGGGCCTGATGACCACACAGATACATGTTGTTTGGTGATTACAGTGGAACCTGTGGGCTCTGTTTAACACAAACGCACATGGTTGCATTCAACTCATGCAGTTTTAGGCACAAAGAAGAATGTTGCTCTCCTCATTAGTTATTTGTTCCAATCACATCTCACTGATGATGTTGCTTGGAAACCTGCACAGAATGATCTTACCTGTGTGTGTGTGTGTGTGTGTGTGTGTAGTCATGTTTTTTTAACTTGTAAAATGTGCAGACTTTTTGGCTGATGTGCACTTTAAATAAACTGAAGTTGGACAAGTGTGTACTTCAGGGGGCTCTGTAGGTCTTTTCTCACATACATACCACACATAGAGTTATGTTTGTACAGTTTGGAGAGTTTATGCATAAATAGTAATAAATACTAACATTATGTGACAGAGAGGTAGATAAGGCAGTATTTACCTGAAGAAAACATTAGTGAAAGCTGTAATCTGTAAAGATGCCAGCAGACCAGATGCTGAAGAGCAGAAACTCTGCTGGTGTGTTTGGCTTTGGTGTATGGTTCTTGCTCTGGGCTATGGGAGTTGAACCGTTAGCTCTTAAGTAGTTTAGTAATGTGAAGAGTGAAGGTTAGCAGCTAAGCTAGTTAAGCTTCCACAGTGGTTGGTGAGATAACACTCGCCCATTTATACATGGAGCAGGCACAGGGCAACATTTATTTGAGCTTATGTGTAAGTTCAGTATTTACTCTTTTAAACCTGTTATGGTCACCAACTCCTGGGAAAATCTCTGGCTCTTTAGCTGCTGAATGCTCCACCATGTTCACCAGCTGCTCTCTGACTGTGTCTGTAGTCTGTAGGTAGTGGACAGTGGGTTTATCAGCTTTTTTCAGTGAAAACAGTTGCTGAGAGGTTGATGAGAGTGCTGAAAGTGAATTTGAAGAGTAAAGCTGTGGGCTCTAAAACCAGAGCAATGAGCTAAAAACTATAAACGTCCCATGGATCTGAAGATAACTGCAACGCTGTGTGATATTTCTCTCTAAGTTCATTAAGGGAAACTCCAACATATCTGGAAAAGCAAATGAGCAAAATCTGAACAAAGGAGAAGGGGTTGGATGTGAAGAAGAAAAAAGAGCTCACTCACCTAAAATCCCAAAGAAAGCTGAGACAGGCACATTGTTGGGAGAAAGACCATTAAATGATTCACCATTCAGGGATAAAGTGAGAAGTGAACATTTATCTGTGCCTCTTGGACTTTCTTCAGGCTGTAGAGATGGATGTCTGAGATAATTATGGAGAGGCCTCTGCAGCAAGGATGAAGTGAAATGCCTGCAGTGACTACCTTGATGGAAAAGGGTTGGAGCTAAGAATTATAAAAGCACAAACCAAGGACAGAGTGTGAAACAAATCAGTACAGAGACAAAAGATTCTAGAAGGGATTGATCATATGAAAGATTATCACAAACTACATGTGTTCCATCACAGCAGCTTGTCTGTTTTTTTTTTTTTCTCCTGCTCTGAATCCAAAGCTCCACCACAGTTTTATCAATCATTATTTTCAAGCAAAGAGTTCCAGCTGAGTAAAAAGTACATTTCTATGTTCTGACAAGTGCAAGTCCTGCTCACTATTTCTGTTTCATGAAAATTGTTGGGAATTGTGCAGTTAATGTGACAGTGGGTCATACAGGTCAGGCCACACTAAAACGATGCAAGCATGTTTCCTTTCTGGATGATATAAGTTTGACCTGAGAATCCCGCTGCTGCTGCTGCTGCTGTAAGAGAAAAACAGCCTCTCTTGTCAGTGTTAATATCTGTCATGGCTGACCTTGTCCAGTTTGCAGCTTATTTACTCTGCAAAAAAGCTGTGAAGAGAAAAACCACTTGAGAGGTATCAGATCATACTGACTTCATGCTCTGATGAATCTACAGGTGACTGGATGAGTCATACCACAGCAAATTATTTTCATTCTCTGCACGTGAGCATGTATTTGGCTTTTTAAAGTAGAAGGTGGAGTAGACAGACTGGTCTCACAACAGCAGAGCAATAATATAGACAGAAACCAATCACATAGTCCATACCAGTGAGCCCCTCAGGTGTGGACATTTACTGCGTAGTAAGAGTACTTAAATGCAACGTAAATCTGATAAGCCTCTCAAGACATCTATTCCCAACAAAAACACTCAAGCTGTTCCTCCATCTGTGAAAAATGTATGTGATAATAACAAAACTTGTTTACTACCTTTTTTTTTTTCAGATTAATGTCAGGAAATAAAAAAAGTGAAAAACTCTGTTCAACATGATGCAGACAAGACTGACTGCTTTACTTCCCAGAAACATGAGAAACAATATAGAACAATTACCATCAATACTGATCTGTTGAGTAAATTTATGTTGTTAGATATATTTAAAGCTGTAGAAATCAACATTTTATATATCTATAAAAAATCTGTATATCTACATTGATCAGCCTTACATTATGACCACTGGTGGATGAAGTGAATAACATTGATCATCTCGTTATAACACAATGTTCTGCTGAGGAACCTTTGGTCCTTTTGATTCATTTGGACGTTACTTTGTCACGTACCACCCACCTACATATTGTAACAAACCAAGCACACACCCCTCCAATGGCAGCAACACTCCCCAATGTCAGGGGCCTCCCCCAGGAGGATAATGCTCCCACCACAGCACAAAAACTGCTCAGAAATGTCTCCAGGAACACAACAAAGAACCAAAGCTGACCTGGGCTCCAAACTCCCCAGACACGTGTGTCTGTATCTGCTAAAAGCAGAAGTATGAAGCTGTGAAACTGCACCTTACCAGCAGACATGCTGCTTCCCAGTGTTGGTCCCATTCCACTCACTCTCGTCTTGGGAGAATTCAGGGAAATTCAATGTGCAATTTGCTTTATTACAAGTTGGACCATATTTTGTAGTTGTGGCCGTCAGTCCTATAGGTAGAAATAACATTGGATTCAACAAGCTAATTGAGATCTGGGAACATGGCGACATCAGCAAAAGTTTGTTGGACAGATGAAGAAACTCAAACCCCGGTAGTGAACACAGTTTAGGAGAAATGTATATTTTTATTCTTTAGTCTCAACATAGTGCCTCCTAGTTTTGCATCCTAGGTAGACTGAGACCTTACTTGAGTCCAGCCAATCAAATCTTGCATGACACAGTAATGTCAGCATTCTATCATAGGCAGAGTAGACCTACCTTCCCACTGAGGCAGACAGCAGCTGCTACACAACACAAGAGCCACAGACTGTGAACAACAACCCACATTAGCCTTCCTGCTAACAGTCTGCTTCTTATCTAACTCACAAACATGAGCACTGCAGCTTGTTGAACAAGCGACCAAACATGTAACAGGTAATTAGCAGCAGCTGCAGCACATTAAACAGCATGTAAACATACCTGCAAATGTCACTTGGGTCCAGTTATGTACACAATACATGACTGTAAAAGTCATCAGATCCTGTAATACCCTGATGTCTTTTAATTGGGAATCTTAAACAGGGTGTCAAAAAATAACAAGATCTTTCACCTCTTTTTATTATATTTTATTTCTCCTTGCATAAATACTTTTTATAGTATTTAAACTATACTGCGTCTTTGTAGGCCAGTGTGTTGGTGTAGTCTGTACTGTCACCTCACAGCCAGGTTCAAACCCTGGTTCACTGGGGGCTTTTCTCTGTGAAGTTTACATGTTCTCCCTGTGACTGTGTGGTTCTCCAGCTTCCCCCCACTGTCCAAAGACATGCAGGTTAACTGATGACTCTAAATCACCTGTAGGTGTGAATGTGAGTGTGAATGGTTGTTTGTCTCTACATGTCAGCTCTGTGATGGACTGGTGATCCGTACAGGATGTACTAAATCCTTCATGATACAATGCACAAGACAGGATTTTTTGAGCCATAAATGGATGTCTGGAAGAAACAAGCAATCACACTGCACACTGATTTGCATGAAAAAACTAGGAAGAAAAAGAAAAGACTATACCTTGTTTGTTGATGTTGTACAACAACCTATCCCAGTGCCACGGGAACTCAGAACTCACTTCACAATCTCAAAGACATCACATTAGTGGCCTGACCTCTGTGAGAGAGCTGCAGTGTAAAACCATGGCAGCACTGTTTCCTGCTCTTGGTACCAGGGACAAAGCAACAAAAAGATAAGAAACTCACTGATTACCTCTTCATGTAGTTGCTGAAGGTGCTTATTATTTTGCCTCATCCACCCACCTCCTGTTTTTCTATCACAATCCCTGCCCTGGACCAGTCTGCCCCTCTGTCCCTGTCAGACACAGCCCGAGTCTCAATTCATATACTTCACAGGTGCTATTTTTAGTGCATGTATGGAAACATCCAGCGCACTATAAGAAACAGGATGGTGACTCAGAATGGTCACAAAGTTGATGATATCATAGGAATAAAGAACCAATCTTTCATAGCGAGGTCATGTTTTTATGCCTCCTCACAGATGATAATATGTTTGACCACCATCCACAGTAAGTCTGTGGCTGTTGTCCTCTCCTTAATTTCCTTCATTTGTTACTTTGCAGGAGGATCATTTCCATCAGCAGAAACTCAAACAAACAAAAAAGCAAAAACAAGTTTATTTAGTTATTTAGTCTACACGCTGCCTGCTTGAGTATACTTTTTGTCACTTTTCGAAATTTAAAAAATTTCTAAAATCTTGTTTTTGCTTTGTGATTATGTTGCATTGAGTGTAGATTGATGTGGAACATTTTTTAACTGTAGCATGAAACAGCAACATTACAAGAGGTGAAAAAACTGAAGGTATCAGAATACTTTCTGAATGCACTGCATGTGTGTGGCCAGAGGCCCGTCATATCATGATCCATGCATGCACATCATCTCAGTTTAATGTGCTGACATTTACTAACTGGCACAACAAGTATTGGACAAATGTACATTTTGACCTGATTATGTTGCTGAATGAAAGTCAGAGTATCATCAGAGTCAGTGTAAATGCCTGAACTTGATAATGGCCCTTTATGAAGAGTCAGAGGATCCCCACTAGGATTTATCCCCTGGGGACTATGAATGTCTCCAAAGATCCTGTCTGTACCACGCTGACAAACTGTTGATATATTTCAGTCTTGACCAAAGTGGTTAAGCGACCAACTAACACTGCCATCCCTAGAGCCTGGACACTAACCCTATATAACCCTATACAGTATATACACATGTACCATATCTGCCACAATCAGGACAGATTGGTTTATGTGGAATTCATTTACAACATTTTTAATGATTGTATCTGACAGAGAACAGAGAAACAAACACACACAAGTTACCAGTTGTGGCTGAATGGTGTATACACACAGTATATACAGATATACAGTATATACACCGTGTAAACAAAAATACATATACATTTAAAGCTCTGATCCACACATGCAGTGCATCTCCTGTAGCTGAAACTTGTGTTTATGCATGTTTAACATGACAACACACCGTGTATTAGTCTTGACCTTTGGCCTGTAGTTTGTGTATTCTAACATCTGTTGATTGAAGCTGTTGATGACTTCACCACAGAGAGGCTTTTTAATCTGTGGTAAGATGATGGTGGTGGCAAGCCGGCACAGTGGGAGGTGCTAAAAATGGCAAACTAAGGAGCTTTTGTAATTTGAATGGAAAAAGAATATGAGTCTGAATTGAAAATCTGTGCAGAGATGATCAACACTTCAGCTTATGTTGTACTACTCCAATATCTAATTTGTGAGCACAGCCTTCAGACTTTTTTCAAACCGAATGCAGATTCGCATTTTGAGTCACAGTGTCGTTTAGTAACAATACTGCGGGGCAGTCAGTGATGTGTGTTTGATGTGTCCATCACTTATACGATGGGGTCATTTGTATGTCAGGAGCTTACTGCAAGAAACATGTCCAAGAAGTGCCTGCAGTAGTATTACTAAGACTTTATCCAGATGTGCCCCAGTCCAGTGTTTAAATAAAAAAGCATGGGAGGGTTGTTCCCATCCTAATCCGGATGGGTTGCCCTGATGTGGCTTCCACAAACTACAAACACAACCAGCGTGGCTGAGAATTTCCTCACTCAGACACAACTGTGAGGCCACGCCATGGAGCTAATCCTGTTGTTCTACTCTGATATCCTGAGAGAGAGAGAGAAAGGGGAGAGAGAGAGAGAACATTCTCATCTTTTTTGTCAGCATCCTAAACTCCCTGGTGAGTTCACAAGGCTGCAGCTGACATACACACACACACACACACACACACACACGCACGGTCTCCCACAGCGTGTAGCAGCAGGCTGGGTGGCTGTCAGAAGTGATCTTCAGATGCTGTTGGTGGATATTCACCCTGACATTCTCTTCATCTCACAGATCACAGACACCCTCCCAGGAGACACCTGCAGTACAGGGTTTATTTTTATAGGCTCATTTCATTTGTTGGGACTTTTGTTTTCATCGCTCCGGCACTACACTCACACACAGCATGATATTAACATGTTCCCATCCTGAATGGACTGTCTCAGTTGCCAGGTTGAGTCAGGGTTGATGGAGGATCACGTTAATGATCTCAGAATGAATATACCAAGCAACATTCACTAAAAACACAGTATATCTCCCAATAAGGCAAAGGCAGAGGACACACGGACATACAGACATGTGACACTATGTATTTTCAGGAAGCTGCCCTGGAAGCGTGCACGACAGCTTACATCTATTAATGTTTAGAATAAACAACTTTGCCATACAGTATCTAAAATATATAATTTTTTGCACATTGCTCATAATCTGGGGACAGATTTTATCTTCATATTGTGACATACACATGACCCCAGTAATGATGCACAAATACATCCGGGTTTTTTTGTTTATAGAAATACCACTGTAGAATTTGCCCCGAACTGTCTCTGTCACATCATGTTGGTGATCACAGTGACATGTTTACCTGTATTGAGATTAAAAATGCAGAGCTCTGGGCAACACTTGCTGTGGTCTGTACCAGGTGGGTTAAATTGTTGCTGTTGTCCATCCTGAAAATTTACTACACCTTTCAATCAACTGAACCATCTGCCCTCTATCGTGCCAGTTAGCGAGGATAATGCACATATCTTAAAAAGCTTATAGTCCCCTACAATCCCACCAGGACTTTGCACTCCCAGAATGCTGGTTTACTGGTGGTTCCCAGAGTTTCTAAGAGTAGAATGGGAGGCAGAGCCTTCAGTTATCAGGCTCCTCTACTGTGGAACCTTCTCCCAGTTTCAGTCCAGGAGGCAGAAACACCCTCTGTACCTTTAAGAGTCGGCTTAAAACTTTCCTCTTTGATAAAGCTTATAGTTAGGGTTGGCTCAGGCTTGAACCATCCCTTAGTTATGCTGCTATAGGCCTAGACTGCTGGGAGATCTCCCATGATGCACTGAGCTTCTCTCTCTCTCTTTCTCTCAGTATGGATTCATATCACATAAATACACATAAATATCTTCCCTTTCCTGTAGTATTGTGCTCTTCCGTCTCTCTCTCCTCTTTTGTCTCTCTCTGCAGGTATTTCTGCTCGAGGTTTCTGCCTCTTAAAGGAAGTTTTTCCTTCCTTGTCTCCTAGTGCTGCTCATGGTGGGATCTGTTGGGTCTCTCTCTGTAAATACCTGTTTTAAAGAGTATGGTCTAGACCTGCTCTATATGAAAAGTGCCTTAAGATAACCTCTATTGTGATTTGGCGCCATATAAATAAAATTGAATTGAATTGAATTGAATTGAATGGACAGATCATGACACAATGGGCCTCTGGACACAGATGTATGTTTGTAGATATTCTGCATCTCCTGATAGTGACTTGTGATTCTTTTGTCATTGTCCACTCAGATCCAGGTGTAAGGACAGGGTCAGAACTTCCTCAAAAGTTCTGACCCTGTCACTCCACTCCCCCTCCCACACAGAGTGCAATTCTGTTTACAGTCACAGTGACAGCTGAATGATGCTCCTTTCATTAAGGTGGAGGATATAAAGACAGCAAGAAGCTTCAGGACAAACTTCCGTCTCTCTGACCCAAACAGGAACTGTCAGAACTTTACAATTATCTTTACAATTATCACTTTACGAGGTCAAAATGTAGTTGACCCTAATCTGAGTGCATACTACAGCCTCACTCTGACTGTTGGACACTGTGTCCCCTTTTTCGAGTGTCTATTTGTGGTTGGCTTAGGTTGGTTGGGCTTTATGTTATTTTCCATTCCTTTGCAGTGGGCATTTATGTTTAGCGGCTCGTCTACATTTCCAGGTGAAGTGAAGGCAGGCGGTCTCATTGAGATGCTGAAACAGAGTCAGTGTAATAGTTGTTGAGATATTTCAGTGTGTGTCAAAATGATCAGACCAACACTGTCACCCACTCGCCACTAGCTTGGTTAAAAATACTCATTAGTGCAGTTTTAACTCAGATCCTCATCTTTAATTTATCTCTGTAGTTGAGTGGTTGATGATTTTATTATTGATCAAATAACTTTACTTTTGTGGGACTGGTAGGTCTAGATTGGTTCGGTGCTATGAGTCAATCCACATGCTGCAAACACAAATCAACTGCAAAATGACATGAAGAGTTAGACCTCAGGTCTTCTCCAGATGATGTGCAGATGTTGGCACTTACAGTGGACATGTTAACTCAAAACAATATGTACGTAACACTGAAGAACGACATTCTTTAGTTTTAATGTTCATATAGCTCCAGCTTCTGATAAAGTCCTGAGCAGCACAGGGGCCTCACAGGGAACCGTCCTGTCCTCTTTGCTCTTCACGTTTATACGACTGGCGACTCAGCAGTTGTTGGCTGTATTCAGGGAGGATGTGAGCAGGAATACAGGGGCATCATCGGGGACTTTGTGGTCTGGTGTAATCACAACCAGTTAAAGACTTAAAAACCAAAGAAAGATCCTGACCCAGTAGCCATTCATGGAACAGAGGTGGAACTTGTTACCAGCTACAGATACCTGGGAGTACACCTGGACAACAAGTTGGACTGGTCCAGCCACATGGATGCATGGATGGAGTGTTGCTGCTATAACAGCTACGGATCAATAAAGTATCTATCTTTAATAGAAGGACCTAAAAGACTAAAAAGGCTAAAAGTCTGTTCCGAGGCTGCAGCTGATGTGGTCATTAAAATTAAAATGGGTCTGAGATATTAGTCAAAAGGGACCTTCTGACCCATCTTCATATCTGACGTCTGTGTGAAACAGCTCTGAGGGGAGGCGAGTACAGAGCTCAGGACGAGGATAGGCAGGAAATCCCAGATGGGGCAGCACAGGCCGGATTATAACTCTGAACATCAAATTGTCTTATGTAACACATGGCAGTGCAGACTACAGCCACCAGCAGCTGTTACGCAATCCACTGTTGACCTGGCAAGGAAGAGACTGAGACTGCCTGCACACACACACACACACACACACACACACGCATCCACACGTGAGTACATGTGAATAAAAAATTAACTAGACATACAGATGATCAGATGTTAGAATTATGATGAGACAATCTACAACATAAAATCCTTGCAGCTCCACTTTTGTTCATGTTTTTTGTGTTATATGTTTTTGAATGGCCAAAGACCATTATCTGATAAACTGAACCATTAAACCATTAAACATAATAATAAAATCAGCCTAATATGTTGTTTTACAGTTTTTTTTTTCTATTTTGTGTTTCAAATAATATTTGGTAAAATAACAGGAAATATGTGCCACTTTACATGCCATGTTTTAAAAAACATATTAAAACATATTTAAAAAAAAAAAAAAAAAAAAAATATATATATATATATATATATCTATATATATATATATATGGAGAGAGAGAGAGAGTATATATAGTTTTTTTTTACCATAAAATTACATAATTTTACCAAATCAAAATATGTCTAAATTACTGATACATTTAATCATTATTCTACAGATGTTTTGTTATTTGAAAAGACAACAATATATAAGAAACCATAAAAAACAATGAACAAATGAATGTAAATGTAAATGTATCATGAACTGCATAATAACATTTATAAATATGATGCAATTACATTAATACTCATGTCATATCACCAGCCCGCTGCCTCCTGTGCATTGACTCTGTAGGAAAAAGTATAGAATGATCCTTTTTCAATCATGTGTAATAAATGAAAAGGCTGGTTGGTGAAATCATTGTCCTATGCTGCAGCTACAGGACGTTTTCATTTTGTGGCGATCCACAATGATATTGTAATGTGTTAGGAAGAAGGCGGGCGGGACTTCCCAACATGCTTTGAGACACTATGGTTGTAAACATTAGTTAAAGTTAAATTGGTTTTTAAATCAGGTCAGTATATAAAAATATATAAAAATCAAATCAAAATTTGGATAGACTTTGTGTCTTTGTGTGCATCACAATATTTGTGCTTTGCTAAAGAAGCAGTTCATCCCTGGTGGGAGTTTTAAAAAATGGACATGATTTGACTTGTAATGTCTGTTTTACAAAGGATTTTTGTAAAAAAAAAGTTTTATCAGGTGTTTCATACTTTCAAACTTTACTCACATTTCTGTGCTATGATCTTTTTTTTTTTTTTAGCATACAGTTCATAATAAATTTATGGCATTTTTGTGTTATTGATTAGGTGATAATCTGCAACTTAACATTATATTCCTGTCATTTGACGGTGGTTACTATTGTTATGTGGTATTTTTAGTTTTTCTATGTTTGTGTAATGTAGTGTAACCCATCTAATCTGGAGCAGAACAATGCCCAGGACAGAAACCTGATAGAGGGTAAAGTTAGAAAGCTTCCATCATCATGGTTATAATAAGAAAACCGTCAGTTAATGTTGTAGAACAAATGTGGATAGATGAAACAATACTGACAGTTTCAGTTTCACACAGGAAACAAACAGTGGTCAATCTGACCTTCTCTAAACATGGACTTTGTCACTCACTCATAATTCATCACCTGACCTCCTCCTTCATTACTGTGGCTGCCAGAGGTCGCCTAATGACTAAACATGACTATGGGTCATTATAAGCTGCTTACAAAGATCTTGTTTTTTTTTAGCAGGACAGTCTTGTGAAGGGACGCAGTTTCAATCCTGCATGCAAGAGACTCAACCATTGACAATGAAAGCCTCTGTATAGAGGAAATTATAGAAACAAATACACTGAGTTGGTATCATGGCCATAAATAGAATCAAAAATGAGGATTAATATAAAAATCATGAGGATTATAACATAAAGCTTAAAGCTTTAGAACAGCTGGTATTATCTGAAAATAGTAGTATGTTTTTAGCTACAATGTTTTGTGATTTGTGCCCCAAAATAAACACATCTGAATACACTCAGAAAGTGACTGACACTGTGTTAAGTGTTTGAATAAAGTTTACAGTTTTGTGGTTCAGTGAATTCCACCTGAACTGCATCACAACCTGCAGATGAATAACGTGGGCTGTCACTGTCCCTACAGTCTCGTCATCATGCTGCTGATGTGCCTGCACTTTGGGGTCATTACCATCAGGTGACTCTCTAATGAGGTGCTGCAGCTCCACAGTCTAATTAAGGAGAGCAGGACTGATGTGATGGGGATGTGTGAAATCTGCTTAAAACCAAATGAAGCTGTCTTCTGTAAAGGGCAGTAAAGCTATTCCTAATGCCAGTTATGTCATGTGGGGAGCTCATCGTGCTATTGCTATTCACCCCTCACCTATCCTCATCATATCAGTGTCTGTCCTGATTTCATCTCACACTTCTAATTGACAGCAGTCTGATTACTGACACTGTCCATGGCAGGAAGCATCAAAACAGGTTATTTGGTCAAATACTTAAAACAAGCCATTTGCCTGATAAACCATGTGAATCAGGGGCAAAGGTGGAAGCGTGAAGCGCTGTGTGATAGCACTGCAAAACCCTTGTGTGTCTGAGTTTGCTACCAGAAAATGCCATTTACTTTCTGTCTCCTAGTAACAGTGAACACTGGTTTCTTTTACCCAACACCACCATTTTTCCATGACCTCAACCAGAGAGGTCACAGATCAGAAAACACTCATACACAAAAGTTTTGTTTGTCCTTTTAGTTTGGAGAACTTGTTGTAATGGTTGGTGTTTTTAACACTCATCTCAATAAAGCTACCTTTGTAAGCAGGGCTGGATTAACCAGCCGTGTTTGAAAGGTTTTCTTGTTGCGTAGTAACATTCTGTTCATCACATCTGACTATTTATTTACACCAAAACAGCTTGGATTGGGTCTGTCGTATTCCCCTGAAGAACTTCAGCATTAGACCAAAGTTAGCTGACGTTTGGTCTAATGTCTTGTTTTAAAAACCATTATTAATCATAATTAATCATTTAAAACATAGATAAAATATTCCTGTATGTGTCTGAATGATCTGATTTAACCACATGATGGTGATGATGATGATGATGGATGGTGATGATGATGATGATGATGGTGATGATGATGACAATGATGGTGATGGTGATGGTGATGACAATGATGGTGATGGTGATGATGATGGTGATGGTGGTGATGGTGATAATGTTAATGATGATGATGATGGTGATGATGATGATGATGGTGATGATGGTGATGACAATAATGGTGATGGTGATGGTGATGGTGATGATGGTGATAATGTTAATGATGATGATGATGGTGATGACGATGATGATGGTGATAATGATGATGATGGTGATGACAATGATGGTGATGGTGATGATGATGGTGATGACGATGATGATGGTGATAATGATGGTGATGGTGATGACAATGATGGTGATGGTGATGATGATGGTGATGATGGTGATAATGTTAATGATGATGATGATGATGGTGATGATGGTGATGACAATGATGGTGATGGTGATGATGATGATGATGGTGATGATGGTGATAATGATGGTGATGACGATGATGATGGTGATGGTGATAATGGTGATGACAATGATGGTGATGGTGATAATGATGGTGATGGTGATGATCTGTGTTGATTTTGAATTCATATTTTCATCCTCAGAAGTTTTCAGTTCTTCCTGCTGTTTACTGACTGTCAGTGTCATGATGATGTTCAGATGTGGTTTACTATGTTGTAAGTGCATTATGAAAGTAACTGTAATACTGTGGTTTTATTATGCATTGTTTTGGCAAGAAAATCACATTGAAAAAATATTATCAATCAGGTTCATAAAAATCCAAATCACAAAAACAAATAAGATAGATTAAATAAAATAAATTATTTTCTGGATTCAAAAACCACAACAAACAAACAAACAAAAAGAATTTTAAAAAAAAATCAAAACTGTCACAAACAAACACTGGAGCACAGGGAAATAATAATAATCACACTAGGAAACACTAGAGGTAAGTCAGTACTAAGTAAAGTAAGTTGAGCGGCCAAGTTCAACTGGCTGAAACAACAATCTGGAGGTTTGGCTCTGAGCTGCTGTCAGAGTACAGCCAACAAAGAGGACAACCAAACAAACTTGGATGTGGAGATCAGACAGAGAACATTATCATACATATTAGATGGGCTTGTTAGAGTTTAAACCCCTGGACTCTCCCTGCCACTGACAGTTTCCAGTAGAGAGCTTCCTCCAGAGGAAACTTATTGATGTGTGGGACTTTAAAACATGAATACCAGCGGTACAAACATACAGACAGGAGCAGACTGTGTCTCTGTTGAATTCACTTTTGAATTCACTCTGGATATCTTGAAGAAATTACCACTGTAATGTGTTCTGTGTGTTCTATGTACATATGTGAAGTGAAGGTAGAATTGCAGTCCATTTTTTTTCAGATTGTGTTTCTTTACCTCTGAAATCATTTTTAATGTTTAATTCTGTCAACATTTGCCTTTTTGTACACAGAGAGAAAGATTGCTAACAAACTGTTGATGAAATCAAATTCATGATTCTGGTGATGACACAGAAATCATTTGTATTGTTATGACTATAAAGCCAGTCTCTGTCACGTCATGTCCTACCTGTATTGTAATTAACAATGCAGAGTTCCAGGTGTTACTTTGACCTGATTTTATATGTGTGGTGTTCTACCTAGCCCCCCTGTGACTCCTGAGAATAAGTGGTATACATAATGAATGAATGAATGAATGAAGATTAACCGCCAAACCCCACTTCTGCTCTTCCTCTCCCCACCCCACCGTTTCCTATGAGGCTTGCAGGTATAAAGTATGAACAGAGTAGCTCATCAGCCTGAATCCATCTAATGATTTCAGAAGCCAGTCCCACATTCAGCCAGCAGCAGCAGCATCCTCAGACCTTTCCAAGTCAGTCTGAACATATAATTCCTGCAGTGTTCTCCAGGGGCTCCTTACAGTTGGACATGCATGGAAAATATCCACCTATGGAATCCAGGAGATCTGGGTCTGTATTCACAAAACATGTGAAGGCTAAAACAGAAAGGAGGAGGGCTCTGTCAGTCCTACTGTTATAAAGCAAGTTAGTGCTAAAAGTCAGTTAGAGTTATTCTCAGTCAGTCAGTTTGCTGCGATATTATGTCTTGTTATATCAGTGATAATAAACTTTAAACAGCAGTCAGATAAACACACATCCATTCAGCTCTCCAACAAACTGAAACAATCCAACAGCAGTAATCCTGGAGATGATAGTTCACACAACTCACACAACTCAGTGTGAGTCTGGAAAAATACAGTTTGTAGTGGTAATAATACCCCTGCTGTCTGCCAGAATTACTCATCAAAACAAAAACATCAAACACATTTCTTGGTGCGCACATTAAAACAAATGAGGATGGTGATCCAGGCCAGCAGGGTTCACCCCATCTCTTCTCTTACCTTAGGACGCCTCTCTGTCACTCAGTGTAAAAGTCTCTCTCAGCAGCTTTGTGAATGTGAATAGCTTTTCAGAGGAAACTTGTACTTTCAGTCCGATTTAGTAGGACTCCTGAGGTAAGATAAGATCCTTTGTGACTACAGCTCCAGCTGCCTCAACAACCTTAACAAAGTATCAGTTGTACACTGAGTTCATCTCTGTGTCCCTGACTCTGAGCCCAGATACTCTGTCAGTCAAACTTGACTCCATTTATGAACTCATTCTCTCAGTCCTGTCCACAGGCAGGTGATGAATACAGAGTTTCACCTTCACACTCAGCTCCCTCAGCCTTATCTGGATTCAAATGGTAAAAAAAAAAACCCACAGAAGACCCATTTCATCTACACGTGCAGCCACAACAACAGAGTGACCTGTCTGCATATGTCAGACATGATGAGTGGCCAATCAACTCTCCAGTTCTATTTCTTAAAGAAAAAGACTTTGTCTATTGTGCGTTTTAACAAGCCAATAGCCTGCTGTCAGACAACATGGTCAACCTTAGGGGCCTTATAATCTTTCGATTATAGAGGTGCATATTTTCATACACTTTTGCTATCAATAAAATCAATCAATTACTCAAATTGCTAAATGACAAAATCTAGCCACAGGTTCCACGGGTTAGTAGGTGTTCTGGAGATTTTGATCTTAGAAAGCTTGTAAACCAATCTCCCAGATGAGGTGCTGAAAGATGGTAAGTGAAAAGTTGCAGAGCAGCTGCTGAATGGACTTTGTACTGAGATAGTTTGAGTACGAGAGGTGGATAATACCATGATAAATGAGAACTCCCATCTCCTAAAGAAGATCATGTTATATCATAATATATTGAAAATTCAAGTAAAGATACTAAATACATCTTGTGATTACACTGCTTCGTCAACATCACAAAGTAACTGTGACACGGGGCAGTTGCTTGCTTCATCTTTGTTATATAACCTGTTATAGCTTAGACCTAAATACTCACCCAACAACACTGCCTGCAATAAGCAATCCCAGAGATAACTAAAAATTCCAATTCTGAGGGTACAGCCCAAGGTATTCCATATACTGGCAACGATCCCATCAGATCACATATACTGTGTGTGAATGAAAATGTTAACAGTATTAATTTCAGCAAGAGACCGGGGGCCTGTTTAACAACCTCTGCAAGTATGTTCAGTGTGAGCTAAGCAGGCTGGTGGTGAATGAAATAAAGCTATTGTCAACGGAACGCTGAAGCTATGACTCACCATGGCAACGAGCGAATAAAGGGCAGAGCTTCCATTTTAATACAGCAGAGTTAAAGATATTCACTTAGCTTTTTTTATCCTTTCAAAACACAGCAGCAGTGACAGAGATGGAGCTGCAGTGGGAAAAGTGTTTTAGAAGATAATACTGCTAAAATTTGACTCAGTGTATTTCACTTATTTACCACATTGGAACTTTCTATATATATATATATCTGAT
>NW_026118080.1:0-32079 GCF_001640805.2 Lates calcarifer
TTTCAATTAACTTAGTGACCCTAACTCACCAAAGAAACTGATGCTGGAATGTAACTCTGTACATTTAGGCCAGGTGTATCGCTGTAGATCCCACCCACCCAGGCAACAAACTGTTTGTACCGCCTCCTTCTGGGAAATAGTACAGAAACATAAAAAACACATATCACCCCACTGAAAGACAGCTTCTTCCCCAGAGCTGTGAAATCCGTCTCTCCCCTGCACACACACACAACACACACACAGACCACCAGATCCCCCAGGCTCACACACACTCACTCATCAGGCCTTAAAGAAAGACTGGAACTTGCACTGTGCCACACAGTGCACATATTATTCTATTTTATATTGTACATATCATTTTTATCTTATTTTGTTCTATTTCTATTTATTATTCTTTTGCACATATGTATAGTGTGTTTATAGTGTGTTATAGTTGGTTTTTGTGTTTCTAGTATTGATTGTTGTAACCATAACAATGAAGGTGGGGTACACCTGCAGATGTATGGGTGCTGTCTCAGGTGACAGTCCTATGGGTCGTATTGGAGAGTCAGGACAGGTTGGCAGGCTAGTTGGAGCACACAATACCTTTAAAATGCAGATACACTCTGCATTCTGAGATGTGAATACTCAGATAAACTCTCAGCTTTCCTGTCCATATAAACTAGTTATTATTATAGTATATAGTTTATAGGAATCAAATACTTGAAAAGAAACTGTTTGCTGTGGGGCTACGTCCATACTACATATCCAGATCAGTTCTCACACACCATCTTGGCTGTTGTTTACACCCATCCCTCAGTTTACCCGACATCATCCACTGTGTTACCAAGAGACTCCACACCAGCACACCAGTGCTCTCTCCATGACCTCCAGGGACTTCAGCAGGACAAGACTCTCCCTACTTTGACTCAGTTAAGTCAAACGTCTGATTGAAGCTGGTACACCTAACCTGTTCTGTAGCACCAGCATTCATAGAAGAATCCCAGTGGAACTCCAACAGAGAGAAGGTCTCTGAGGAGGTCAAAAGATCTAAGTAACACATTCGTTTGATGGAATAGGCAGATGTAATTATAGATGGATCTGCTCCTGTCCTGTGATATTTTAAGCTTATTGACTTACACATTCACCACAGACTGTGATTTTTTGGCCCAGCTGTTCTTCCTGCATTTGGCAGCTGTAACTGTGATGGCTTTTAGCCTGGATTATGTGTTTAACTTCTTAGAGTTTGTCTAATATTATAGTTTGCTCTTCATTTGTAAAATAAAGCTGCTCTGCTGCCACTATCTTGTCCATGTTTGGTGATTGGTCATTTACTGCCAACACATAACTAACTGTTGTGTGACTGGCGTAGTGTGACTGTGGTTATTGAATGAAAAGACATTGGCGGGTATACTGAATATGCTTCGTAGCACAGGCCACAGATCTAACAAACAGATATATATATAAAATGCAAGAAACAAAGAAAACACACACAAATGATTTCAGTTCATTACAGTGTATTATACCAACAGTTCCACCTTTCTCAGTTTATATGAACTATTTACAAGAGTTCTCTTTTGAACTGAGCCTCGTCCAGAATCCCACAACAAAAACAGACACCAGGTTTGAACACAAAAAGAACTCATCCCTCTTTCTTACAAACACCTGGGTAACTTTGACTGGTTTGTTTCTTGCATCAAGCTCTTGTGAATGGGTGGCAGGGGATGACAAACAGCAGATTTTTTGACCTGTTGCCACTACTTAGTGATCATTCCTGCCTGGACTGGCCTCTCCTGTGAGGCCAGTAAATGTGCACCATGTTTAGTTTAAAATCCAACATGTTATGGGAGTGTGTGAAGCCTCAGTTATACTCACTTGTGGACATGTACATAGACAGCTGTGGACCACCACGGATGTGCAGCTGCTTTCATTTATACTCTGCTTGGAGGATGAATTAAATCGAAATGGTGACCTCCAGGCAGAAGGAAAACGAGCTGCTTCATCAGCTGTATTAGTTCAAAAACATGAAAAAAAAAAAAAAATAAAAATAAAAAATAAAAACCTTGGAGAGCAAGAAAGAGTAGTGTGTGAATGGAGGGTAATTCAGAGAACTCAGATTAAATCAGTTCCCTCCACATGATCTTTTTTTCTGTGTGGTTCCTGTGGTTTCCATAAAAGACTTTGTAAGACATTTATCTCGGGTTTATTTATGTGATGTTTATGTGTGTAGTTTCAGGTCTCCACCTATGATAACAGTTTCCTCCTCTCTGTATTTTACATCACTTTATTACAATAAGTCAATTAAATAGTAAAAAACTGTTAATACTTAAATGACAAGCGTTTACTCAGGAAATAACTGTCCCTTATAATAAGTAATCAATACTGTTTGCTGTATGTTTATTATGTGTAAACTGTATATACAGTATGTATTACTGTATCTATTGTTTGTTTATTAGGTTGTCTTTTTCTCATTTACACCATTTGTCTATTGATTCTCTGTCAGTCTGCTCTCAGGGCATGTCAGCTCTCTGCATTCTCATTGGTCTTCAGCCTGTGAAGCTCCTCCTCCAGCATGCCGATTCGCTGCAGCAGCTCCTTCCTGTCCTGCCGAGCTCTGTCTTCTGTCTGCTGCTCCACCTCCACGAGCTTCCTCTCGTACCAACGCTCCAACTGAGTCGTCACCGTCTCAAAGAAACGCTGAGTCACCTGGTGGGAAAGCAACAGCACCTCTGAAGTGGTTGGAAGTTTTAAAATCAGCTTGAATTCAGTTTTTTTCCCCACAAGCATATAAGTTATATTCTTAAAAGAGAAAGACAAGGATAAAGATTGATATCAGTTTATGTGCTAGGACAGAGCCAGAAGGCATTTAGCCTAGCTGGAACACCTGGCCTGGTTCTGCCCAAGTTCAAAAATACCAGATATTATATTATCTACCCATTACTACACTCACCTCCACAGCATGCAGGTTCTTCCTCTCCTGGCTGAATGTGGGCTCAGTGGGGCGGTTGATGAAGAACTCCAGCGTTCTGGTGCTGTCGGTGTGGATCTCTGCGTACCTGTGGGCACTCAGCAGCTCTCCAAAGTGTTTCCCACGTTGCCTGCCATAGCTGTTTTCCTCATGTGGGATCAGTCTAGGTCCCTGGTTGCTGATACTGGACTGGCTGCTGCTGCTTGAGAGGCCCTCCCCGTGCAGCGGCACAACTGCTGCTATGGGACTGTCCTGCACTCCTGGAGGTTGCCAGAGGGGGTCAGCAGAGCCCAGCGGGAGGCCTGAAGCGTGGTCGGCAGGCAGAGGAAACAGGGCTGTGTTCTCATAATCATCTGATGCGAGTGGGGTCAGAGAAAATATGAATTATCCACCCAAAATGAATAGAGAAGCTGTTCAAATAACCACCAGATATAAATAAGCACATTCATTCAACAGCTGAGATCTCAGATATGTAAAAGTTGCTTTCAGCAAGATGTAATCATTGTGTCTTGATTCATGTAAAAACTTAATTTCTGGCTCAGTGCAGCTGAGGGTGAGGTGTCCTCCTGCTGTATCAGTCATCTCTCTACTGTGTGCTCTGATAAAAACTTGCAGACTTGGTATTTTACATTTTGACAACAAGAAATTCTATGACATTTAGACGTTCAGTTTCAGTCAAGTTTCTGATTCTGAATTTTTTTAAATTAAATGATTCACATCATAACCGATTTAAAGTTTAATGATTGACACCTTTTTTTAATCCATCAGTTTATGACAAATGGTCAATAATACTGTTCTGGAGTTGTGAGAACTGTATGTTATATTTCTGTTGGATCTCATTGGTTACTTTACTCCTCTCTGCTGTCAAAACAGTACTGCAGCTGCGGTGATAACAGCCATAAATTACTGCTTAATACTGATTTAAAATTGTCTCAATTAATTACACTGTAAAGGATTTTCTTGGACATACCTGGTGACCTGTCCGCTCTCATTTCAAAGTATGTCCTCCTCCCTGTCTGCTCCTGCTCTAGGCTTCCCAGACTGTAAGCAGATTTGGATGGCAGGATGTTGACGTAGTTAGCCAGTGAGGTGCTGCTGTCTGCAGATACCACAGACAGCAGGGGGAGTGATTCCAGATCAGCATCTGCCACAGACTGTTCCACAGACGGTGAGGGGAGGAGTTTGTAATACTGGGCTTTGGCTGTGTGGACATCCACATCCTTTAAGCGAGACATACACCATCTCTTCAGTTCATGACTCACTGCTGCCTGCTTGAGATAAAAAAAAAAAAAAAAAAGCTGTTATATGATCAAAGCTTTCCTTCATTAGCTCTTAGCAGAGCCATCAGTTCTCTATGGTATGCCAAACAAGACAAACATCCTGTTCTTTATTGAGAAACATAGATTAGATCCTCTCCCTGCATGGAAACATCCAGTCAGCAGTAAGGGTGAAGTGATACCTGTGTCCTCAGAGCTTCCTCTCTGTGCTGAGCAGCTCTCTGCTCAATCATGTACAACATCTTCTTCCTCTCTGCTTCTGCTCTTTCCTGATTCAGCATGTTCAACACTTTAATCTGCCAAAACCAAAGAGCAGAAAAATCTGTAGAAACCAATATGTAATCATTTTTGGACATTTCTGGCATGAAATCAGTCAGATATTAATTCCACCTGAAAAAAAAAAAAAAAAGATTCAGTTTTGTCTACATACAGTGAATCTTTGGTGTTTGATGTGCTGAAACTGTATTTACCAGAAGTATTTAACAGTAATGTTGATTCAGTCTTTGCAGTGACACTGGTGTGAACGTATGGAAGCAGTTGACAGTGTTGCTGCTGTGTCTCAGCACAATGCTTAGACACAGATTCCACAAGCATGTCTAAAAACCCTTTGGTCCTCATTGAAAAGTATCAATTAAATTACTGATAAAACAGGCGTTGGCTTCAAACTTTGAAAACGAACGGAACAATTAATGTAAGACACTGAAGGTGTAAACGTCATTTGCAGCCATGATCTGTGTTGAGTTGAAGCAGACCTGGTGCCTGTTCCTTTGGTCCATTTTGTCCATTCTCCTGTTGACCTGCTCCTCGATGGCCAGAATGTGCAGCCTCATCTCCTCCTGTGTGGCTTTCAGTTGACCCTCCAGCTTCTTCAGTAGGTGCTTACAGTGGCATCCATTGGTTGGTGCCTAAAGAGAATGGTCACAAGTCACGTCTACTCAAAGCTCTGTGGTTTTGAGAAGTTCCATGACTGTTGTTCCCTGTCTGTGCTCTGGAACCCTTTCATTTATAAATCAAACTCTGAGCGTACCCACTGCTTTTCAGAAAAATGGTTATGTCTGTAGTTTTAATAATGTTATACATCAATAACCTGTCTAATGTTGCCGTCCTTGTCACGATACAGTGTGTAGAGCTGATAGGTTTTTAAATCCTGAGCAGAACTGTCTTCACCATCATCACAGAGCAGATCCCTCGCAGTGTGGAAGTCATTCTTGCCTCTTCTCAGATCGTCCTCATCCAAAGCCTTCAAAGGAGTAAAAGCATGTTGTTACTAAAACTTACCAAATGTACTTAACTGTTAGGTGTGGCTTTGCTTTGTTAGTGGACACAGACACAGGGTCAGGGGGAAAGGTAATGGAAGTGAGGAGGGAGATGGTGAAGGCTGGCTGGTGATCTGCATGTGAGTGACAGCACAGAGACACATTAGGAAAAGTACTAGAGAGACACTAGAAATAACTCAGATCAGTAAATGGTAATGAGCTGATGAAGAGCCGGGGTTCTTATACTGCAGGTAATGATTAATGGAGAGCAGCTCAACCAAATTCTCCAGAAAATAAAATATAAAGTGGAATAAAATAGTTGCCAAGCAGCTGATCTATCAATGAGCCACTGATGTTGAAGCATTAATGAAACAGACAGCCTATCAGTGCACTAAGAACTGCTGTATAACTCAGTGCTGTCTTTGTGAGAGCTGAGCACTCTGGTCCTGGTGTTTTGGTAGTTGACCCACCTGCTTCTTGACTCTTCTCCTCTTGCAGGGGCTATAGGGGCTGCTGAGGGTGGCTGGCTTCTGGTGGTAATGCTGTTGCTGCTGCTGCTGCTGCTGCTGCTGCTGCTGTCGTCGCTGATGACCCACCTTAACAGCAGGTCTGCTCTCCGTTTGTTCACTGCCTTGACATTCCTCCACCACTGAGCTGCTGTCCTCCTCAGGACACACAGACGCAGGTTTTATTTCATTCCAGTTCAAAATCAAATGAAACAATGACAACAAATGCTGAGATTTGGAAGATTTGACTTGACGTGACTCATTCATTGTAACAATTCTCTCAATAACTCATGAGACCCGTCCTCTTGTCTCCACAAGCTGTAAAGAATCCGATTTTTAATCTTTGTTTCTTACTTTGTTGGGCAGCATTTCTACTCTGGTGACAGACTGGGTCCTGCGCTCGGCTATCAGTCTTTCTCTTTGTTTCCTTATTGTTCTTCCTCGCATGAAGCGGTGTACCTGAAGACAATGATTACTGATAATAAGCCTACAACTACACAAGATAGTTGCTAATGCTAATAATAATATCTGGATTCAAATGATCTATTGATATTAAGATTATGAGCTAATAAAATGAAGCTGGGGTTGATACTGAGGACACCAACCTGAGGAGCTCTGGCCAGGAGAAGTGCCACATCTTTATGATTGTTGTCTCTGGCCTTGTCAAGTGCTGTTTTCCCTGCCTGGAGGGAAACCGTCACATACACAAGAAAACACACTGACACCTCATGACCAATAGAAACAGGCCAGTGTGTCTGACCTTGAGATGGCGTGGATCAGGGTTTGATGATTGTTGGACAGATGTTGTCACGGTGCAGCGATGTGTTTTTACATAATTACTACAAAAATCATCGACAGGTAACAGCTGTTTTGACTTTTGGCTTCAGTTGTAGATGTCAGAAGCATCAATGCTCTGAACGGTCTGTCAGACACAAACTAACAAAACCTTTAATCAACATGACTTTGAGACTGTGAAAGCTGTGAGGAGACATTTTTAGGGCTGTTTGTTTTAACTGGATTTTCTTATGATATCAAATAATCTTTCCATAGAAAGTTTGCCAGTATTTATTTGGGTAACACTTTGTATTAGGGTACACTTCTTCACTATTAACCAGCTATCATATTAAGATCATAATTACTTACTACACAGCAATATTACCAGTGTTAAATTAACACTTTTTAAAACCATCCAGGTTACCAGTTAACCTAATGCATATGTGTGGACTGTGGGAGGAAGCTGGAGTACCCAGACAGAACCCACACGGGGACAAGGAGAACATGCAAACTCCACACAGAAAAGTCCTGGAAGAACTGGGGCTCAAACCAGAAGCTCTCTTGCTGTGAGGTAACAGTGCTAACCACTGCACCACTGTGCCGCCCGTGTGGCCATACCTGCTACGACCAAAATCCACATCCACACACTTTCAGGAATTTACTCTAGAGGTGTTAGTTTTAATAAATCAAGTGTTAAAATAACACTGACCACAATTAATGTCAGTTAACACTGAAATTAGTTAATGGCCTAGCAGCTGTAGAATATGATCATGCAGAGTAAGGGATTAATAAGTGCTTATTAATGACTAATAAAGGGCCAATATGATTGCTAATAAGCAACTAGTTGATGGAGAATAAGTGTAACCTAATATAAAGTGTTACCTTTAGTTGTTATAAGTGCAGCCTGAGCAGGGCCTCAGACTACTCATAATGGTATTGCTCTGAGCACTGTTTGTTACCATGTCTTAGATACAGTGATAAATAAACAGATAATGATTTGATATTTGCAGATATGAGGATAAGGATTCTTCTGTGTTTAACTTGTAAAAATGGAACTCACATTGTTTCTGATTTTCCCATCAGTCCCTGCCTCCAGTAAGAGCTGAACTGTCTTCTTATGATTCAGAGCAGCAGCCACATGGAGAGCTGTGTCCCCTCCCTGCAGAAAAAACAAACACACCAATGAGGACATGTTGTGGCACTTGTGTATTTGGCAGGTCACAAATGTGTAAACAGATTTATTATCTGCCACAATATCTGATGTAGTACAATGCAGTAAAGTCACTTGTAGTGACTCCAGCATTGTTGTTTGTTGAGTTCAGTGTTTGAGTGAATCAGTGTGTACATTAATGTGTGTGTATATCATGTTGGTCAGTGACATGCTGTACCTGGTTTCTTTCTGTTACAGAGCACAGTGAACTCAGCAGGATTTTTACCAGGGTGTGGTTGTTGTAGCGAGCAGCCACATGTAAACAGGTGTCACCCACCTGGAACCAGAGCAGACAGTTTAATCTTTATTCATCAGTCCATGGTACAGTACCTCAACGGTTTCATAGTAACCAGGTGAAAAGTCAGATATATTTTTATTTTTATATATATTTTTCAGGTAATACACATTTGTTCTCTGAGAGGAGTGCAGTGCATTGTGGGATACTGGGCAACTCACATTGTTCTTGGTGTCCGGTGTGGATCCTCCAAGCAGCAGAAGGTGAGCGGTCTGAGCATGTGCATTCTGACAGGCCAGGTGAAGAGCTGTGTTTCCTGCCTGAGTCAACAGAATACAGTTACTACAGAGTAAAGGCACAGCTCTGCTGTGGGTGTTCACTTTAACTTATTGGACAGTATCATCTATAACGTGAGTTTGCAACACCACAACTCTAAATGGAAAAATTCAATATTCAGATTTTATCTAAGAGTTTGACAGTCCACAGAGCCTTTCTTGTCAAATTATAATGCACATGTAAGCAACTATAAAACATGCACTGTCAGTTAGTGCTGGAGTGAGAGCTGGAAATCACTTTGCTGATTTGATGTACACCAATCAGCCACAACATTAAAACCACTTGCATAATATTGCATAGGTCCCTCTTGTGTCACTAAAACAGCTCTGACCCATCAGGACATGGAAACAGGACCTCTGAGGGTGTCCTGTGGTGTCAGCAGATCCTTTTAGTCCTGTGGGTGGAGCCTCCAACATCTGGCTTGTTGTGGTGCATCCCACAGATGTTCAATCAGGTTTGGATCTGGGGGATTTGGAGGCCAGGTCAACACCTTGGGCTCTTTGTCGAGTTCCTTGAGCCATTTCTGAGCAGTTTTTGTGGTGTGGTTGGAGCACCGTCCTGCTGGGGGAGGCCCCTGACGTCAGGGAGTGTGTTTGCTATGGGGTGGGGGTGTGCTTGGTCTACAGCAATGTTAAATTAGGTGGCATGTATCAAAGTATCATCCAGGATTTCCAAGATTTATAGTCAGTGATTATGTGGTTTGTACACATACTTTCCCAAGCTAAACTGTTGCATCACTGTTGAAATGAACTTCATTATGTATATCAGTAAAACATCGCCATTTGAATGCACCTCAGTATACATGTCAGTAAATGAACGGATTACTGTTGATACAGCCATGAGTCTGCTGCCAGTCCAAGCTGTCACACCTTCCCATACAAGCACTGTACATAAAGTTATTCTATCTGCAGCCTGTTACTAAGACCGAGTTGTCAGACTATCATTGAGCCTGTGGCTTTTGCAGTGTTTTAATGTGCTTGTAAAAGGAAGATACTTTGTTTTGTTACGTATAAAACATATTATTATCATTGGAATTATCCTACCTTGTTCCTGACGTGTACATCAGCTCCTGCTTTGACCAGCAGTTTGACACACTGAGAGAATCCATGCCAAGACACCTCATGCAGCGCAGTGTTACCATCCTCAAACAGATATTGGACAGAATACTCCCGTTACATCATTTAGTCAACCACACACACTGAGAGTGATGCATGAGTGAATTTTCCTGCAGGTGTGTGAATGAGTTTTAACATTATGAGTGTGTCCGGCACTCACTCTGTCCTGCAGGTCGACAGCACAGCCTCCCTGAACCAGAGCAGCCATGGCATCGCTGTTCCCCACCGTGGCAGCTCGGTGCAGGGCTGTGTGGTGACCTGGGCCCCGGTGTGATGGAGCTGGGACGTGGACCACTGCCTGTTCATTCATCACTGCTAACACACACACACACAGTCATACACACACAGGCCCATGTACACATCTGTATATGTGTGCATGCATGTACATAAACAGACTTTACAACAAATTTACATTCATGTACAGTGTATCACACAGTCTACCATTAAAGCAGCAGAAGGCATAACTAGGGTTACAAAGGGCATAAAATTTCTGGTAAATTTCCAGAAACTTTCCATGGGAAATTAAGCCAGGGAATTTTGGAAATATTACACATGGAAAACTTGACTGAAAACAGAAGGCAGAAGAAAACTTTAGGGAGCTATTTCTTTGTTTAAGTTTTCGTTTAACTTTCTAAGACATGCTGCTGAGCCTGGGAGCTCCCTGCACTTTCTGTTAGAATTTTAAAACAAAGAGGTCTATTGTCTAAGATAAACAAAACTTTAACATGTTGCAAATCTGAAAAGCTGTTTAATAAACATATGCTTAAAGGCATTTAAACGTGTGTTGGAGTTTGTATTATTCAAAATTTTGACACCAATATTTTCACTTTTACTGCAAATATCGGTTATCGGCCTGCTTGACTACTAATAATCAGTATTGGTATTGGCCCTGAAAAAAACATATCGGTCTATCACTAGTACAGACCATCTTCCTCTAGTATGGCACTGGATTTGTTTTTTGTTTTTGTTTTTGTTTTTGTTTTTGTTTTTGTTTTCCACTTTTAAAACTGCATGTTTTCTTATCTTTAAGGGTTTGGAGGGGGCTGGATCCTACCCCAGCTGATACTGGGTGACAGTCAGGGTACACCCTGGACAGATCACCAGTCTATCAAAGGGCTGACATGTAGAGACAAACAACCATTCACACTCACAGACAATTTAGAGTCACCAATGAACCTGCATGTGTTTGGACTGTGGGAGGAAGACACACACAGTGAAAACCCTTTTAACTGTGAGGTCACAGTGCTAACCACTGCACCACTGTGCCACCCTTATTCTATAGATGATAAAGGTAATTTATTTTAATTACACATGTTGATGTAGACTTGGATGTGTTTCTGACCACCTGAGGTCCAGTATTTACTTTTTTTTTTTTTGGTCCTGAGAAAAATTCCTGGCTCCTGAGCTTCTGAATCCACCATGTTCACCAGCTGATGAAAACATATGTACCATTTTTATTTACTGTGTATTTTAACCAAACATAATGTGAATGGGCCCTTTTGTGTTTTTTTTTTTCAGTCAAGCAAATGAAATTCAAGCCATGAATTTCAGGTACTGTTGAACTCGTACCTATCATGTGGTTGGCTCATGCTCTAAGTACCACTGACCTGATTTCTCCCGCTGGCTGTCCTGCTCCTTTAATGTTCCCAAATGACAAAGGATTTGATGTCAGTGCTGCAGAGCTGGTAGTCAGATTATTCTCTATGGCAAGGGTCAACCTTTAATCTTTGTTGGTGATTATAAACAGTCATGTGTACATACAACACTAAAACTCTTGGGCTCATCATTCACCCACATTCTGTTTTCTGCACTAATCCTGTATCACATACAAGTATTGTCATTTTCCTGTATGAATTATATTTTTATCCCAAGTAACAAAGGTTTGGTATATGTATTTGTAATTACACTTATACTGTAAACTGTATGATATTCTCTGTTTTATATCATTGCTCTTTTGTTTGACTGGTTATTGAACTTTTAGAGCCTGTGACTGATTTGTATAATGTATTTTATATATTTTACATACAGGTTTATTACATTTTTAAAAATGTTTTTTGTGCCAAGGGCTTGGCAAATCCAGAGCCCAGTTGTATTAAATATGTTGTGATGTGGTGTGCTCATGGCTCTTTAAAATTTCTAGTGAAGTAGGAAATTTTCTTAACTTTTCTAAGAAGTCTCCCAGAAAAGAATCATTGCATGTACTGGTGCTAATTATAGGGGAAAAGACAGTTTTCAACTGGTGCAACTAATTCATTCCATTTCATTGCTATGTGACTTGGAGAATCATTTGCCTAACAGGTTTGCACTGTAAATATACAGCCAAGTTTACAATGATGAATAAATAATGGATAAATTCCTTCACAGAAACTCATGTTTCCCTTTAATTAATACCAAATGAGTTCTTTCTAGGAAGCAAATTTCTTATTTCTAAACTTAATTAAATCAGTAAATGAACATTTTAAATCATTCCCACTATAGAATTTACATTATGATCCAATAAAAATAAATGAAAATATACAGCAGGGTTTCATAACTTTACAGTTAACATATTTATATGATGCATAATGTATGTGAACTGTCTGTCAGAGCTCAATGTAAGGAAGCAGTTTTACAGGGAGTTGTGGGTTGAAACTTTTCCTTGATGAACAACAGTCCGCGCAGTGACCTGGAGTCTCAGGCATCATGGTGAGACTGTCAGGTCTCTCAGGGAGGAGAGAAGGGTCGGTGTGTGAGGGTGTGTGTGTTAGAGCACTCTATACAAAGAACAAACGCTGTATGAATGTACGTGTGTGAATGGGTGAATGTGAATGTGATCAGTAGTGTAAAATGTTTTGAGTGGTTGACAGGAGTAAAAAAGCACTGTGCTGTTGTAATATGGCAGCAGGAGCTACAGATGTAAATGCTGCAGCAAGGTTCTCAATGTTTGTCAAGAAATTACTCCAGTCATCTCTACATTTCTGTTCATGTAAAGGTTAACCAACAAAGATACAGAGAGTAAATATGACAGCTGGAGAGTTGGTAGCAGGTGTATTTTCCAAAGCTCCAAAGCATGGCTTTTACTGTCAAAGGTTTGTTGTTGTTACTATGCACACACTCTATGTTCTATGTCCAGAACTGGCTGAAGTGGACTCTGGACAGCTGGATATACAAAGTACAGCTCCCTGACAGCAGAGACCAGCATTTTGCACCCTGTGCCCTGTGTGTGGTTAGCTTTGTCAGTGTTGGTTAAATACTGAAAAAGTCAAGTGTCCTAGTTTGTATTTCCAGTCACTTTTCACTTCCAGAAGAAGGAGACCACCATCTTCTGCTAACCTAAACCTAGTGCTGTGAGTGCTTTACCAGAAGCATGAAAAACTTAAAACTAAAGTTTCTACAAGTTTCTACAAGTGTATATTTTAGGAAAACAAATGAAATGCGTTGTCAGGTATGTTCAGTATGAATATTTTATAACTTTACTTTCATTAAGTGTGGGAATGTGTTAGAGTGCTCTATACATAGACCAAGCCCTGTATGAATGTACGTGTGGATGCCACCTGTAGTTTAAAAGTGCTTTGAGTGGTCAGCATGACTCTAAGAGCTCTATATAAGTGCAGTTCATTATAACATTTCCTCATCATGCTGATCAAAGACTAATAACATATATATATATATATATATATATATATATATATATATATATATATATATATATATATATATATATACTCACCTTGAATAAAATTTTAACTGCAAAGAGGAAAAGAGTGGAATCAGGGATATCTAATTAAAGGCTAACAAATGATCTAATACACTTTATACATACAGTACACTTTATGTACTGTATGTATAAAAATCAGTTCAGGAGGAGAAGTGTTTGCTACTGTTAAGAAATATCTTTTCAGTGTGATTATTGGTATTTCCACATCAGGCTGGCTGTTGTTAAAAGCTTTGTTTGTTCAGTTATAGATTCTGACAGAAAAGAAGAGCATTGCCTGGTGCCATGTGTTTTGCCTTACCCTCCATAGAGCCTGCAGACCTCTGTTACTCTCTGTCGTAGCAAAAAGGAGCATCCATGCAAAATCCAAACGAACAAGCCCTTCAAAGAGTTGCTCGCTGTGTTTGTGGTGCGTAAGAGGATGATGCTGCTGCAGCAACAGCAGGTCGGCTACTCAGCATGTGAATATGTGCAGAGAGGATGCCAGCTGTTCCAGTGCACTACAGCTTAAAGAGAGAGAGAGAGAGAGAGAGAGAGAGAGAGAGAGAGAGAGAATGGGAGTAGTACATATATCAACAATAATACCTGTTAGCCTCCATCTACACACGCACTGTCATGTAAAAAGGTTTAAGGCCAGTTCATCTGTGATGTGAAATTACAACAGTGTGTCTCTCTCTCTCTCACACACACACTGTATTAGCACAGGCCTGCATGTCTTTGGGGAATCTTTCTGAAATACATTCCATGGGGATTAGGATCAGGACACATAGATGAAATCTCTGATGTTCCCTGCTTTGCTGAGAAAGAAATTGAAATTCAAGTCAGATCATAACATAATGACAGCTGGGTTACATATTGTGTAGTTCTTATCAAACATGAAAATCCACTGATCAGACCTCAGAGATCATCAGAGGCTTTATTACCTGACAAACTGTTACACATGTTATGTCTGTTTCACAAAGCAGCTGATGAGATCTTACAGTCAAGTCTGGTTTGTATCATGACTTAGTATTACAGACCACTGATATCAGGCATATTCACATGAGGAAAACCAACATGTAAAGACAAAAACTGCAGCGTTCATAGCCACAGACCACCACATGTTATTTATATAATATTATGACTAAACCACAAACTTAAGCTCAGACTGTGCTTGTAATCTTACTTTGTGCTGAGAATTAACATTAACACATATACAGTGTCTGTATAAGATGTAATATACAGCGAACAACCTAATAATATCACAATACCTAGGACAAATATTTATGCATTTAGAAAATTTTTAGAAACGAAACCTCTTTATCAGCTGGATTATGTGACACAACAGCCTCTATATGATGGAAACACTGTTTAAATATTCAAAGCTGTCTGTCCCTTGAAAATAGGTATTCACTCACATTTAAAGTACACAATAAATACAGCTCATATCAAAATGTTAGAGCAACCTTAAAGGATGCTGTGGAGAACTCACTGTGTGAGTCTGGCAGATTGATTACAACACTGGTTCAGTCTGACCTGTAGTTAAACCTGGCAACTAACGTGAGCTTGACCACACTTTCTGAGGTAAAATATGACTGCTGGTCCCAAGCATCCCTCTGTTTTTCAATGTACATTTTAAAATGTTGTTATATTGATGAGGTCACACAGGAACACGCTGGTACAGCTGTATGAACTGTGTTACATTTGTGTTTCAGTAGAACATGAATAAGGCCACGAGTAACACAAACGTCATTACTGTTTTATGTAAAGTGAAGTCTCATTGCTGTAGTAATGTAACTGAGCCACATTGATCCCGTGTTGTCTGCCTCCACCTAGTGGTTGCTATGGTAAGTGTGAGTGAGTGAGTGTGGAACGCACAGTGAAACATACAACCACTACAAAAGGCAGGGACAATTCAAATCTATTTCTATTGCACAATACGTTTAAACAGGAAATACAAATACAAACGTACAGTACTGAGCAGAAGGTTAAGGCACTGCAGATGTTGTGACTCTTATCCTTCATCAGTAGCATCAGGGAGGTGTCTGATCAGTCCCAGATTAATTCTGCTGCAGGACAGTGAGTCCAATCACACAGTCAGCATCATAAAGAACTGTCCTCAGAGACAAGAAGAACAAGGAGTCCTGCAGTAGATGGTCTGACCCCCACAGAGTCCTGATCTCAACATCATGGAGTCAGTCTGAGATTACATGAAGAAACAGAGGACACTGAGACAGCCTGAATCCACAGAGGAACTGAGACAACTTCTCCAAGATGCTGGAACAGACTACCTGAGTACAGGTGTACTGAGAACTGGAGCTGTTTCAAAGGGGGTGGGGTGGGGGTGGTGTCATAGGAAGTACTGATCTGATTTAGGTTTTTCTGTTTACTACACTTCACATGATGTTAATTGATTAATACAAAACTAATCATGGGTTTTTGTTGTTTTTTTTTTTTCCTGTAGTGCCTTAAACTGCCTAAAACATTTGCACAGTACTGTATATTGCCTGACTTTGTTGTTGTTAATCTCCAATCACAAGGATCGATAATTCTCATCTCATTCAAAAACAAAATGTAGAAAACATATATGTGTATATACATGTGCAAACACATCCTTATCAGCGTAAAAAGAAAAGCATTTGTCCCTGTATTAATGACTGTGAGACAATCTGTGACAATCACTGGATTTTTAGTGACAATGCTTTACATTCAGTTTTCAGACTGTGATTTGTGTTGTGTTACACAAAGACAATAAAACCCTGCTACAAGGACAAGTTAGAATAAATGTAAATGCTGTGTCATACATGTAGGAATCTATCCAAAGAGATCTTGCTAAGGGTCAGTGTAGACATGTAGAAATAAAAGAGTTCTGTTGTTCTGCTGATGTTCATATAGTGTCAAAGTATTGAGATCTCTATGAGCGATGCATGCATGCAGAATAAAGCACTCAAATTTTTAACCAAAGCTGTAAATGTTTAGCATGAATGTCCATGTGTAACATGGTGATGAAGTAGGTTCATAGAAGTAGCAGTATGCAACATGACAGGAGTCAGTCCAGTGATAAATGATGGCAGGAGAAAACTAGTAAAAATGAGTAATACAAAATAATTAGCTCTGTTTCTACATTGTTTACATTCAGCACTTGGGATATAATAAAACTGAGAAGATAAACAACAAAAAGGCAACGTAAACTGCAAAGTCAGATAGTACCATAAATAACACTCCCCCTCATCAGGTAATCCCCAGAATGCATTTCTGCAACCCTCAGTGTGCAGGTAAATCTGAATGGCAGCATACTGCCTGGAGAAAGATGGATGGTTTGGTATATTTAGTGCAATGCCTCATTCAAAGTGATAACAGTGTTTAGGGTTTTGAGCTTTTATTGCTCCAAGGTTCAAATACAAACCTTTAAGACCGGAAGCAAGAACCTTTGCTAAAGAGTGGTTCACTGTGGCTTCAAGAGGCAATTACTCACAGTACAGGAAAACAACCACATTAAGTATAGAGCTGGGTCACTCCCTATTTTTGCCCATTTTATTCAAGTGTCAAACTCTCACTGAGAAGTTTTCACACTAAATAATGTCCTCAAAAATCTCCACAACTGAAGGAAAAAGTAGAGTCTGAGATGCACACTACTGCTAACACATTCCCAATGCCATGTTTTACTTCAGAAAATTACAGTTATGCATCATTACACCTTTACAATGACACAAAACAGTTCTCTTCCATAAATGTCAGAAGTGTTGTCCTTGCTGCCATGAATGTGTGTGTGAATGGATGAATAAGAGGCAAAGTGTAAAGCACTTTGGATTAAAGCTCTGCATAAATGCAGCCATTTATAATTATTATTTTACCTATCCAACCAGCAGAGTGAGAGCCAGATTTTTATAGCTTTTGTTTTGCAGTGCAATTCGGACTTATTCTGCACCCACAGATATGCATGTTGTTTAATATATTATGTGTCATATTATTCTATATTCAGATATATTTGTTAATACACACGGATCAAAATCAATATTTGAAGGTTTAAAAGACCTCATAACAAATTATTATTATTATTACATATCTAAATATGAGAGAATTGTGTGTGGTTTGGCACACTAAATAAATGCATAATAAATAAAGACATAATAACTATGATAGCTTCATTTTAATTGAAGAAAGATTCTTCAGACCTCATCAGACATTAACTCCTCTCCTCTCTGCTTTAGCAGCAGAAACACTCTGATGTTACTTTATCTTTTTTCTCTGCACCACGTTTCAGAATAGTTTGTTCATCATCAGAGAAAAGAGCAAAAATACTCAGTGGGAAACTTCATTATAATTCTTGTACTTATTTACAGTTGATCCTCAGCCTGACTTTATTCATTGGAAATTCTTTTCCAGTCATGTGATCATGTTGTTTACATTATGTCACCTTTATCTTCATCATGCACTTTACTCGTGGTTCTGACAATGTTACCAGTACTTAATAACCTCCACCTGTTTCATATGAACACGCTCATGTTCAGTTCAGGAAATCCTGGGGTGACTTACTGAGTTGATAATCACTGTTGTATGGCTGCTTAGTGAGACTGTGTTAGGTTTAGTGAAGCCAGATAAAAGAGAGATATCCCGGATATCCAGATCTATGCAGGCCTCTGACAAATGTACAGAATGTTATGGGTATACTGGCAGTTTGTCTCTGTCTGATGAGGCTTCCACACACACCTGGTCATTATTTCCAGTGGGGGGGTGGGTGGGGACTAAGCTCTTCCAGGCAAGAATCTTAATTAGCAATGTGCACTGCTCTGGTGTTCTGCCAGGTTTAGCAGCCCAGAGTCCAACCAAACTGAACTTTGACCCCAAATACGCTGACCTCTAACACGTGTTCAAAAAGCATCTGATGGGAGGCTAAAGTTCAAAAAGAGGAAAATTTCAATACAGAAATTCCCTGAGTTAAACAACTCCACTTTGGAGGACGTTTTAGTCTTAACACAACTTGTTTAAAAAAATCTAAAGAATGGGAGAAAATATGCAAGAGGATTGTGGTAGAAGCATCATAGTACTGTTAATACTGTTCAGATGTCCTTATATCAGCGTTATTGTTATTTATGTTTTACTGTTAATTTTACCAGCAAATTATTTTATATCTTAAATTGGACTAGTTTTCTTATTTTCTCTTCCGTAATTATAGCCCTAACCCGGGTTCTGCCCAGTGCGGCTGCAGCGTGTCGGGCTGGAGGTTGGGTGGGGGGTGAAAGTTCACCATCATGGCTCTCATGTATCAGGTGACAATGTGGGAAAGTTGGACACCGCGAGCCGCTTAAATCCAAACCAAAAACAAGGCTAAAGGAAAAGAAAAGAGCATGACGAGTGAGAGAGTGTCGGCTGTGAGCGCAAAGGAAGAGGAGGACGCAGCTCTGGGTTATTACGACGACGAAGACGACCTGGAGGCGTTTTCAGACGGAGAACTGGGCTGCGAGGACGGAGGTAGGCGGATATTTCTGCTGCGGAGGAAGGTCACAGGAGTACACGGCACACTTTCACTTCGGCTCAGCCTCGTTTACAGTCGGTGTCTCGGTGCAGTGTACTGCTCCTAACTCTAGCTAGCCCGTCCTCTGGTTAGCTAACATTGGCTGAGGCTGCTTCTCCTACTCTGTAGTGCTAATGTTCCCTCTGGGTCGGCTGAGAACTTTATGTAAGAGTTAGGCTACTTAGTGTACAGAGGTGGAGGAACGGAGTAATGGAGTACACTTTAGGTTTTCTAAACCGACACGTATCCTGCTGTCTGACAAGTATTACATGTAACATATGTGTATATACATTAAGGTAACTTTATTACTTCACTCTACTTTATTCAGGTTTCTGTCATAGCAGCTAAGCGCTGTAATGGGCCTGTTACCTGCTTATCATGTTATTTACGTAAATTATTTACGTTTAATAGTTGGTGTTTTGTGGAATAAGGTTTACCTGAGTTTTGTTAAATGACATTCAAACTCTATCACAGCCATTTTATATTTGGGGGCTAAACTGACCTTCATTTTCCCTTGCCATGGCTTCAAAGCCAGTTTTTTTTTTATTTTATTTTTTTAGATGTTTTGGTTACATTGAAACACTGTATATGCTGCAGACCCGGTGCAACAGAAGCAGCACTGTTGAAAGAAATTGACAATTGACAATTGAAAGAAAAGATTCACTTTTAAATCTTAAGTGCGTTGAAAAAGAAACAGTTGTCTGAAAGTGGAGCTGCTCATAGGCTATTATGATATGGATTTGCTGCAAAATTCATTGTACTATGTACAAGATGAACCACATTAGGAGCACATGATGTAAATTTGTTAAGCACTAAACATCATCTTAAAAATTTTGGTTAAAATTTCTTGCGGCTCACAGTCAAAACAATCTCGACTCCACATCCACTTACTATGTTTTTTTGAGTGTTCACGCAGGCTCAGGTGTAATCCTGTGACCTAGGGTGGAACTTCGGTCTGTTCCCAAATCAGGATGTTCAAAGTCAACTCAGACTCACCTGGTATTCTAATTTCTAATTTTTTAATAGATATCTGTTGTCTTTATAAACAAAATTAGTAATATTTTTTTCTTCAATACACCCTACAGCTTTAATAATAGCCCACTCTCATCTTTTAGATATACAGTTTGTTTCTAATGCCTATGTTTCTCATCTGGGTTTTCAAAACACCAGAATTCACCAGATGAAATAAAAAGTGTGTGTTCTGCTTGTAATTCAAGTCAAGAATTCAAGTCATAGTGCAGCATAGCGTGTCTCTTCTCCTGCTCTTACACCGAAAGGCAGTAGAGAGGGTTTTACCAGCACCTGGCTCCAAAGTAGTTAAGATAACTCCTTCAGAATTCAGCACCAGAGCTCAGAGTGTCAGAGAGGTGAATGGAAATAAGTCAAACTTATTTTCCATGTGTTTTATTTTTATGTGTGTTATTTTTTATTTGTAAGGTTTGAAACTGCTGCCAGAAGCTGTCTCATATTCAGTCATAGTCAGGGAGTTTGAAGGTATAGTAGCAACATTTCCACAGCATTCACGAGAGTGGCACAGTATTATTGCAATTGCCCAGAGGCTGAGTAGTAGGTAAACCAGGACTGAAAAGCGCAAGGCAGTAGGCTCTGCAAAATAGGGCAATGTCTATAATCACCATATGAAATGAGAGTGTGAGAACATTTTTAAATGCCCTTGATGACTATTTTCAGCACAGTGATTGTGTGTTTTAAAGTGGCCTTGATGCCCATATTACAGTGTGGGGGTAGGTGACCCTGGGGATGAGGTGTTAGGAGGTGCCAAGGAGTTTAGGGCTCTGACAGGTTTGGGGGAAAAGGCTATTTTAGAGCCTCACAGTGCAGTGTGGGCAAACAGACTGTGTGTGGGGTCCTCTACAATGGCAGAGGCTCTATGTATGCAGTATGTTTGGAGGAGGGGGACTCGGCTGACCTCAGTATGCACTGCAGGGACCTGTGTTCCTGTGCTGTGCAGTTCCCAAACCACACAGTGATGTTGCTGGTCAGAACGCTCTCCAGAGTTCCCCTGTAGGAGGTGGTGAGGAAGGGTGGTGGTAGACTGCCTCTCCCTTGTCTCTGCATGAAGTTCACAGGTTGATGTGCCTTCTTCACAACAGCCCCGGTGTTGGCAGACCAGATGAGGTTGTCTGAGATGTGCACGCCAGGGAACTTGGTGCTTCTGATTGTGTCCACGTTAGAACCATTGATGAGCAGTACCCAGAACATGCCAAAAATACAAATACCCAAGTTACGGGTGTGGGGATACCCAGAAGCCCCACATATGGGGATTGTGGGTAACATAACCCACTCCAATGGCATCTTCTTACCAGAGACACATCATAGATCATATTGACCCTTTTCTCTCTCACCTCCTCATTTCAAAGCTTGCGGTTTAGTCTGCCATCTGGAACAGCACAAGACGTCTCATCTGCGCTCTCTCTATCTCTCTATCTGCACACACACCCATTCACACCTACATAACACACACACACACACACACACACACACACACACACACTTACACACACAAACACACCACATGTGTTACATGTCTGCTGGGGTGCCTTGATTGACTGTAGTGTAGTTGTTTGTGGCTGTAGTCGTAGTTAGTTATCAGAGGTTGTTAATTTAAGGTAATATTGATTGATTAATATTGCTATTGTTAATAAACCATGTTATAATTTAAGCAGTCACTGTTTGTGATTATTTGTGCATAATTGCTGTAATAACAGCTGTATTGGATGGTCAGTGCTCAGATTCCACCCTTCTGTGTTCACCTGAGTGATAAGTATTATAGGCGAACACCCATGTGAGATTGTATTCATGGCTGGTCTCTGGTAACAGGGTAGTGCCCTGTCATAATTAATTCATATTAATAATTTTAAGAATATAAACAATTATCCTATTAATAATAAACTAATAGCCAAACCTGCTACTACCATTTACAACAGGGACAACACAACAGTATGTCCAGAACTCTGCTCCCAGGCTTCCTACACGCACCAAGCACGGGCAGCATATCACTTTAACCCTCATAAATCTCTACTGGCTTCTGGTTAGGTCACGCATCACCTGCAAGATTCTTCTCCTCACATATAAATCTCTCAATGCCCTGGCCCCTCAGTACCTGTCTGACCTCCTTCACCCATATACACAGTCTCAGATGCTACGATCCTCAGCCATGGGTTCTGCTTTCTGTCCCTCACACTAATCTTCGAACCTTTGTGGACACAGCCTTCACTGTGGCAGCCCTCACCCTCTGGAACTCTGAGCTTTTAAGAAACTCCTCAAAACTCACCTCTTCAACAGGGGCTACAGCCTCTAACCTCTTTGTTTATTTGCTGTGTCCTATGTCTGGGGTTTTTTCATTTTTTTGGTAAAGCATCCTTGGGTTTCTTGAAGGGTGCGTCGATTTATAGATGGAAGTTATTATTATTAACAAGCTATTTCAGTATTTTTACTACATTGTCTTAAATATCATATCACAAAATTACTTTTTAAGGTAATATTATCTTGTATGTGTGTCATCACAGGTGGTTGCCTAATGAGGGTTTACACACCTAATTTGTTGTGTTTCTGTCCTTGCTGTGTAGTGTTGGGCTTCAGTGATTCTCTGAATGGAGAGGTGAAACCTCGTATCCTGTTGATGGGTCTGCGGAGGAGTGGAAAGTCTTCCATCCAGAAGGTGGTTTTTCATAAAATGTCACCCAATGAAACCCTTTTTCTGGAGAGCACCAATAAGATCTGCAGGGAGGACGTCTCCAGCAGCTCCTTCGTCAGCTTCCAGATCTGGGACTTCCCTGGCCAGATCGACTTCTTCGATCCCACCTTTGACTATGAAATGATCTTCAGAGGCACTGGAGCGCTAATCTTTGTCATTGACTCACAGGTAAGGCCACAGGGCCTTAAAGTCTTTGAGGATTCATCATGACCCTGTTATGACCTTGCTGAAGTGACACTGTTATTACAAAAGTAATACAGTGAGGTGAACGGGGTTACAGCCAGAGATTGTTTCTCACATTAGCATTCATGGCAGGTGGAGTTTCCTTGTTAACCTTGATTCCAGAGTGTAAAAATCAACATGGCTGTCCTCTGAGGGACAAAGTTTTTTACTGGAGAGACTAACTGACCTCAGATATCCATCATGTTTCTTGTTACTTTTCAGCAGGTTTAATGTTAAATTAGCCATTTATTGTTAAAGCAAAGAAACTTAACTTAATTAACTTTTCCTCTTGACAGGATGACTATGTGGAGGCTCTGAGTAGACTGCATCTCACAGTGACCAGAGCCTACAAAGTCAATCCAGACATCAACTTTGAGGTGTTCATTCACAAAGTGGACGGCCTGTCAGACGACCATAAGATTGAGAAGCAGAGGGACATTCACAAACGGGCCAACGATGACCTTGCAGATGCTGGCCTGGAACAAATTCACCTGAGGTTGGTTTTACCTGCAGTTTTTGGAGGGTTTTTAGTTTCACAATATGCCTGGAATAAATATACAGTAATACAACCATGTTTCAAAATGGTATACAGCTGTTGTATTCAGACAGGCTATTAAAAGAACTATTATTAAGACTATAAAGACTATTATTAAGTTTGACTTTTTAACAACAAAAAGATTTTTGTAGAAGAATGTGTCTGTACTTAGGACGTGAGTCTTCACAAAAAGTACTGTTTTGGTACCTGTACTGAAAGTCGGGTATTCTATCTGTGCTAGTGCTGAAAATTTACAAGAAACTGAGCCCTAAACAAAATGGTTTCTAAAGTATAACTGAATATGCTCCTTAAGTTTCTCCTTAAATTGTAATGAACCATAATACTACTTAGAAATGTGTCTGAAGACCTTGAAATGTCCATCTTTTGAATGGTGACAGTTGTCTTGTTTTCTGTTTATATCTATTGTAATGTAGTTTGTTATTGAAGTGTAATACTATTCTGATTCTGACTGATCTCCCTGCCCTCTGCAGCTTCTATTTAACCAGTATATACGACCACTCCATATTTGAGGCTTTCAGTAAAGTGGTGCAGAAGCTCATCCCACAGTTGCCCACGCTGGAAAACCTGCTAAACATCTTCATATCAGTGAGTAATCCATCTGCTGTGGCACACAGCCAGGCTGACACTGGAACATGGAGAATGTGTCTGGCCGGGCTACTGTAAGCCAAGCAGTGCTACTGAATGACCTAAGTTTATCTGAAAATGATAATGATGAATGATTTCCCCACATTTTAATCATTAGGTTGGACTTAGTATATTACATGTGCATGTCCTCCTGCACTTTATAATCAAGACACTAGGTGGTAGTGATACATAACAGATATAGAAGTTACAGTGCATGAATGCAGACATTGTATGAAATGCTACTACTGAATTGTAAAAGAAGCATTCATTTATGAAAAAACCAAAGCCTATAAACTACTTTTGACAATGCCTTCATCACTGACTGTTACATGCCTTTGGCCACTGCACTACCAAGGTGGCCAAACTCCTATGGTTCTACTTTCTCACTGATTCTAATTGATAACTGTATTGCCAAACACCCCATTTATGTTATATACACTAATCAGCCACATGTAGGTGACTGGTTTTAATTTTGGCTGATCAGTGTATGTCATACTATATTGACAAACTTCTGCTGATATTATTCATTCAGTAACAGGCTTTACACATTACAGTGGAATTCTTGCTTGTTTTACTGTCCAATGCTAATTCAGCTGCCTGTTAGATCAGCTTCAGTGTCACCTGCCATGTGAATAAGTACATTCAGTGAGAAGAAAAATTAAGTGAACCCTTTGGACTGAATTTATGTATAGATTAGTATTAAAATGGGTCAGTTCTTCATCTAAGTTACAATTAATGAACAAACACAATCTGTCGTAAATAAATAAATAACACATAATCCATTGTATTGTCCATATTAAAAACATCATTCAAAAATTCATATTGCAGGCTGGAAAAAGTACGCTGCTGTGTGCTACTGATGTGAACCAGCCCTAAAAAAAAGGTCTCAGAGATACAATCAAGAATTGTTGATTTGCATAAAGCTAGAAAGGGTTACAGGGTCATCTCAAAAAATTTAGATAAATGGAGATGGTTCTCCCTAGAAGTAGGTGCTAAGATGACTCTGAAGAGACAACACAAGAGGAACACAGAGGAAGCTGCTGCTCTCTGCTCCATAAATTGGGCTGCATACAGTTAAACTTAGCATGAATTTATGATTTATTCACACTGTATGAACCACTCTGCCTCTCGGTCTATGAGTGTTGCAGCTGCTGTGTCTAAATATACCATATGCTTGCTGCTCATATTCCAAGTAATTTCTGAAAAGGCGATCCATTCCTGATGTTTTGCCCTAGTGACCTCATAATGGGGGCTGCTGACATCGACAGCCAAGATGGGTCAAAGCCTGTCCACCACCTTATGTGGTGGTGCAGTTGTAATGTAATGCTAGCAGCAGAGCTGTTTGTGTATAAAGGTGCTAAGACATACACACAGTGAAAGAAAGCAGAGGAGAAAGACTCCGCTGTAAATGTTTTTGGAAAAAAACATGGGCTTGTAAGCTGGTGATTATTTCAGAGGTTATGCTGAACACAAATATACTGCCTGATGTTTGTGACTGAGTTTTCATGAGCAAATATAATAGCTTCTGTCTTCTTTCTCTTTTAACTGAAGGCAGCTGTCAATGTTAATAGCATCCAAATATTCATTTAAAATGGACAACTGATTGCTCTCATCAAGTTTAAAAGGCAAAGCTACTGAATATCAAAAAAAACTGATGCAACTGTACCAGTTAATGATCTGTCCAAGCAGCATATGTAAACAAAACAATGTAGGACCCAGAGCAGAGCCCTGTGGGACACCTCATGCCAGAGCCACTGTGTCTGACATGAACTGACTGATGGAGATCAAAAAACTCCAACCAGCAAGACAGGGTGAAAACCAATCCATGGCAGACCAGAGACACTGACACCACCTACAGATTTTGCAACCAAGAGAAGGGGCATCAATGAGATATCTTTATCCACTGCAGTGTCCTTTGTACAGGGTACAGTTACAAAGAAGCAGGATTCTCAGGTTTATTGTGATGCGACTGGCAAGCTTCCCAGCTGAGCTGAACCTTTGGTGCCATCACCTTATTGAGAGTGTTTGATCATAATAATTTAGGTAAAAAAAAGAGTAGGGTTAGATGTCGGGAGTGATATTAGTTGAGAGAACAAAGTGAGGTTGGTTCCCCCCAGTTCCTCCAAAGATGTTTTGTTTTTTTCACAACCTGAATATCCTTCATGTGATTTTCGACATGCGTCAGCCTTCCCATTCGTTCATCTTTACATTTTTCTGTCTCTTGTTCTTTGTCCTGCAGTGCCTGCTTGGCAACTATGAGAGACTCCAGGGGGCAAGAGCGTTCCTCCTGCCACTGGAGTCTTTCCTTGTCCAGGTCTACCTGGATCTTGATAAACTTTGTTACAAGGCTGCTGGTTTCTTGTTTTTTCTCAGCCCAGAGATGGGTCTTGTCCTCCTCCCACTGGCATCAAGACTTGCATTATTAATTTCAGACATTTCTTCATCCCTTCTGGCAAGGCATGTCTTAATCTCCTCTTTATTCTTGGTGGACCGGCATATTTGGCAAATAACCAAATTATTAGCTGGATCAAGCTCCGGCTGACTCCAGAGGTCTCACCCGTGTGGCTGGAACTTTCTCTCCCTTTTCTTCTCATACTCGTCATTCTCCCTCAACTTGTCCGGTGACTTTCTGTTCTTTTCTTTATGTGTGTTGTTGCTCGGCTTTTGTGTAGGAACCAGAGGTTTTAAAAACATTTGATCATTTATGACAAGAAAGAGGAAAATTGGCGGTAGAAACTGATGACGCAGCAGTGTGCAGTTAACATGCTCACGACAGGAGGCGGCTGCCTTTCACACTGCACAGACACAGAAATGTTGATGTTGCAGAGATAGTCACATGAAAACCACTGGCACATAAATTGGTAAATAATGTGAATAAAATATGTCCATTTTATTTATATTATTTACCTATTTATGTGTAATGCAATGTTTCATTACCCCAAGGCAATGTGATCTTGTGATCAGATCACATGTTAAGACCAGTACCACAGAAAACCAGGTGATTCAAAAGGGTTTTCTTAGCTTCTGTTGCCAATGTAGTGTATGATATTTTCAATATACTAATATTTTCAGTGTACTGGACTTAGGACTACAGCTAATGATTCTTTTTATCTTTGATTGATTGATGGAGCATTTTGTGTATAAAAAGGTAGAAAATGGTGAAAAATAATTTCCTACAGCCTGAGGTGTCTTCAGATGTCTTTTTCAATCTACTATCTTTTAATGAAAAATTAAAGGATTTGATTAGCAGAACAGTGCTCCCACTGCACCATAAAAACTGCTCAGAAATGTCTCCAGGAAAACGACAAAGAGCCTAAGGTGTTGACCTGGCCTCCAGGCTCCCCAGATCCCAATCTGATCCAGCAGCTTAAGGATACATTAAAGTGATTCAGGTCTAATTAATCACATCTTCCTCTCTTGGTTTGATCTGGGCATTTTTTAGAGTTTTTTAGCTGTTAGATTTAAAGTTTTAAACTTTAAAATTACCTGGACATTAAAAGCTCTGCTGATGAGTTTGGTCCTAAATACATGTGACCTGGGTCACAGTACATGCTAATGGAGCCATCTTATGAGCATTATATTCTACTTTATATCTCAAGATGTATTCTTTATTTGACTATTGTAGTGCAGGAGTGACACTAGAAGCCCATTTATACTTGTGACAACCCTTTTCAAGATGTTGTAATTAGGGGGTGATGCAACCAGTGGTTTGTGTAAACAGATGTAACTGAGCTTCTAAACATGTGTTCATATCTAAACATGTCAAACATAGGTTGGCTATAACATGTTGTGGACACCTGAGGCTGCTGTTACTGGTGTCATGTATTTCTCTTTGAGTTTAATCCTCCCTGTGTAACTGTGAGTTGCTGGTGTAAAAAGTCTCTTCACTGTTGATATTCTGTGTGGCTGAAATGAGGTTTTGGGTTTTGTTATAGCTGTGGGAAAATATTGATGAGATGGACTGTATGCTGTCTGTATGATTGGCTGTCTGAGACATATTGGATAAAAAGAGGGCTACACTGATTCACCACAACAGATCTGAACCACATTCTGTGAAAACATTAAGGATCAATATGGCAAAAGGTATTCAAGTATCTCTCCCTCTCTCTGTGCTTGTCATCTGTTTTATGTACTGTATACCCGGGGCACCACCAAGTAATTACTTCTTTAAATGCAACTGAAAGTCAGTTGCTGTTCTTTCTGTTATAGCCTGCCCTGTTTATATAGACAGAGAAATTCTTAGTGTGGCCAATTAAATCATTTCATTGTAAGCATGTGAGCACAAGGTACATAGGCTTATATTGGCTGACAGTGAGACTGAATAGGGCTGGACAATAACATTATCATTCATCCCATTTTAACAAAATCATGTAGTGATGATATAATCTTATGCTATTCTTACATTATTAATGTTGTGATGATGATTTCAACCATATTGCCCAGTCCACACACTGACTAACAACATGATACAGCTGCAACAAAACTTAAAAACTTTATCTACAATCATGGGCAAAAGTCTTGAGTTGCTCCTTGGCTTTCTGAATGAGCTACCAAACAAATGTAAAAAGAGCACTGCTACTGTCACTTTGCAGGTTAGATAATTAATTAGCTGGTCAGCTGTGGTACACTGAACAGCTTCAGAATTTGGCTGCAGATATAGATTCAAACATTCTCTGTCCTTGGCTTGTAAGCTATTGTTACCAGCGCAGGATGTTTACATTACATCTCGGTGCCCCTCTCAGGTCTCACCTTATTAGACGCATACACTAGCCCTTCTAATGTAGCTCCTAAGACCCTTTTTCTTCATTTTAGTGATAGAATATCAACAGTGAATTACAAATTGGGATTATTTGTGATGTGATTTCAGTTGGAAGTAAAGAGGGCAGAATGCTACTGAATAATAGACTATTGATGGTTAGGTTTTATGCACAAATCAACCCATGGCAAATAATGCTAACGTCAGAATCTAGTGGTACTTTCAAACTACATAGACTCTTCATCTGTCTTGGTGGAGGGCAATAAGTAAAGCCATAAGATGTTTTACATACATGGAGATCAGCCATTTAGCATTGACAGATGGATTACACTGACTCTGGAAGTGAGGTAAAAGGTTGAAAATACATTCTTCTTCTCGACTAACTGCCCAAAAGCTACCCCGTGCATTCTACTGTCGATTATTTACTATTAGTGTTGCAGGCATAGTATTTTGTATTTGTAGTTTGTATTCAGTACAAAAAGTGCCGAAATTTCAATGTACAACTCTACCACTCAAAATCCATCCTCTGTAATGTAATTCAAAACCTGAGCCAATGTGATTCAGCTGCATCTCACTTTGATAGGAAATGTTTTACTCTTACTTGTTGGGGAAATGCAACAATGTAAAAATGAAAAAGAAATAATACAGTAACACAAAATCAACAACAAAATCAATGTCAAGATCATTCCAAAAAAAAAAAAAAAATGGTAATCAACAATTCGTGAGAGAGATCAGTGTGTCAGCTTTCTGTGGGAGCTTGTGTGATCTCTGTGATGTGATTTTATCTCCAGCAGCTGCTCACTGTGGGTAGAGGAGGCCTGCACATAGAGATATGAAAAGATCAGCTCTGACAACAAAGGATAAATGTCTGTCTTCATGCACATCCCCACAGAACAGGTCCTCACAGGTCATTAATGTGGCATATTATATTAAAGGTTTTCACACACTAATGTCATATGTTTAACGGGTATTTGGTCGTACACCAACATATTGGACATACTGAAAGTTTGACCTGATGATGGAAGATGAAGAGTCAAGGGATCACAGAATTATTACAGTGTATCCTGAACTGGCTGTAAATGTAAGATTTATTTACTATATCTACTATACCGTGAACTACTGTGGAGGCACTGTTTGTTTTGAGGATTACTATTGAGGGTCCCTTATACAATATATACAATATAATACATGATTAATTGTCATGGTAAATGTGTGTTTAATTATCACAAGTTACCTTGCTGGCATTTTTTCATCTCAGATATTATTTTTAGTTTGTACATGTTGTTCTCTGTAGGAATTAAACAGCAGAGCAGACTGTCCCTTGAGAGAGGCTGGTATTTACGATTTACTGCCTGATCCATCCACCTGAAATGAATTAGAATGACATTACCTCAACAAAGCAATTTTACACTTAGAAACTACTCAAAAAGCACATTGTAATATTAGGGATAAACAATATGATTAATATCTCTTGAAAAAAACAAGAGACAACTTTAAAATTTAGCTGTATTTTCCTCACAAAGCTTAGTGTAATTTCTTCCTCAAAACCTACAGCAGTGAGGGGTGGTGCTGTGGAGTCTCAGGTCCTCAGGTTTGGGCCTGAATCAATGATCTGAGCCACAACCCTTTGTTTCTTTGTTCTTCAAAGTTTCATAGAGTCAGAGAAAAATACTCAAAGAAGCCACTGGAGATGAGCAAAATCTGATGAAGATAGTTTATTGAGTAGTCACAGAAATAGTAACACTCAGTAAACAAGCCCCCCCCCCGTGCAGACTAAAGGAAAACCCCTGAGAGCCTGGTTTTATAGTAAATGAAGGCTTCACAACAATACAAAACTACAGTAATGTTTATGTGTTGCAAACTTGACACCTCTAAGCACACCTGGCCCCCACAATGAGCATGGCTGCACACTTATCACTCTCCCTTCCAATGCATCCTCAGGCTTCACAGGCCTACTCATCAACTGATACTTCTACTTCTAAGGCCTATTCACCAATATTTTAGAAAAAAGGAAGAAGGCCAGCTGGTGGTTGTATAAAAGGGTCATTTTTTAATTTTAAGGTCAGGTCCATAGAAAAAATGTAAAAAAAACAATATAAAACATAGGTAGGTAAAACATGTGGGAGACTGCAGAACAGAGGCTAGAATGTCATCCACATACTCACTTCCTCACTGTGAATACACCAGACAACTACCTGCTCTATTAACACATCAGCCCAGTCAGACATTACACAGACTTTCTATTAGTGAGCTGGCAGGGTCTGTTTAATGTCAGGTCTGACTGATTTTGACATATGTATTCCCACATGCAGTTTCTCCCAGTAATGTCTGTAAACGTTACAGCGCATGTGTGAAAGCAGCTTGTAACAGAATTTAAGGGTTAAATGTAAAGTCTCTTTTCAAATGATCCATAGATAGACATACTTTGACCAATGATAATAAAATATTAAAATATTAAATTAGCCTGCACCCAACCTGCACCAGTAACATTTTGTATGAGCAATGGATTAAATGTGTAATTTGAAAAGAACTTGTTCACAGTGACCAGTCCCCTTAGCGCTACAGAACTCTTTCACCTCCTTAACCGTAGTGTTTTGGTGCTACAAGCCCACAATTTTACTGTTTTAGGTCACTAACTGCTCTCTTCAACCTGGTTTCCAGCAGCAGCAGTCCAGCAGTCAGTGAAAAGTACTCTGGTACTGGGTTTTCAGTGAGGCTAAATCGCCATCTGCAAGCATTGTAGCAATGTTCTGTTGTTTTAAGATGCTAATAATGTTGCAGCAAAATCAAGTACATTATTAAAATCTCAAAATTAGTTCATCTGAATTTCTGTGTTGTGCACGTTGAGGTGTCCCTTCATGTTTTGTGGTAACCTTGTATTCTTCCTAGTGATTTTGTAGCCACAGGCTTTCTTTCCCAAAAAATACTTCTCAATCTCTTAGCAGCATTATATTTGAAGTGGGTCCAAATGTGAACCTATTTTTTCCCAAACATTACTGACATATTCTCTCATGTCACCATATGTTGTCTGATCTGCAGCCAAAGTGCATACAGTTGCTCCTACCCAGTTAAAGAAGGATTTGAATGATGTTCTTTTTCACACTCTGAATTTCACTTCTATTTTCAGCAATTATATCATTGATGAATATGTTTTGTCATTAACTATAACTACACCAGGATTTAACTAAAAACATCCGGAGTAACTGGCTGCTGAAACTGAAGCTGTAGCTACATTCCAGTCGAAACCCCAGTGTTCTTTGGTTCCTGCAAAACATTTTCATTAAAAAAGGGCAAAAGGTCCAGACCTACTAACTGAGCCATTCGTAGTCCCCACAGCAAGTCTTTGAAGGTTTCAGGATTAA
>NW_026118081.1:0-20089 GCF_001640805.2 Lates calcarifer
GTCAGCTTTTACCTTTTATTGTTTAGAATTAACATAATAACCCAAAATACATTTCTATGTTTTACAGGTTTCATTTCACCAGGCTATAGAGATAGATGTAAAACAGATTACGATGAATATATAATTTACTTGGAAATAATACATCATACATGTACATTACAAATTATAGTGCTGTCACAACAAGGTTTTGTGTTTGAATCTGCATTTTCCTCTCTGTTCAGGTAAATTCCCCCTTGAACTGCAGTTTCCAATATCAAGAAAATGACATTTAAATGTAGACTTATGAAAAAAGTTTATTTGTGTTACCATGAGAAGAAATATTTTGTCTGCTATGAAAAGGTGAGATTTAAAGAGACAACCAAAATGTCTTATTTAGGGATGGAGACTTCCAGTGTGACCTCTCTGTTTAATGCAATCTTGTTAGGCTGCAGTCAGACTGTAGTGAACCAATTCTGGTGACAGAGGAGAAGGTTAAGGCAGTTTGAAAGATCAAGCTGAGAGAAGCAGAGGAGCTGTGTTGATTTGTCAATACTTACACTCTAAATACCATTAAGAATACCTTTTACAGTACCTGAACACCAGTTAAATGTTAAGTATAGCAATACTCTTTATTTTTCTTAATGTCAGCAAATCCCATGTGCAGAGTCAAACCAAGACTGAATGTCTGCTACACCCAACTCTTGTGTGCATAAAAAGCCTGATGTATCCCTGTCACTGAGCCTCAGTGTTAGAAACTATTAAAAACACATCAGTGAGCCAAACCATTGCACTGGGTGACATGTTCCTTCATTACCACGAACACACACATTGTAATTTATTTTGAGTCAGTCCCACATACACCATTACGCTGCCAGGAGTTCACAAGAACATCTAATGTGGATTCATCTGCTGCTGAAAATAGTCCCGAACAAATGCACTAATTTCTGCTGTTTTAGTAACATTTGATAGAAACTACAGCGAGCAGCTGTTTTAGTAAGCTATATATGCACAGTATACATGTGACTCATTTTTAATATTTGAATCCTCAGTAGGAAATAATGAGCTTAGAACTTAGAGCCACAGACAGGACAGGACTTTAAAAAAACCAACCATCTACAACATCAGTTCTCCTGAACACTTCTATGTGACTATGGGGGCAACTTTCTTCAATCCTCTTTCCATCTTTACATCATAATGTATCATGCTGCTAGCCAGAAGCATTACAACTTAGCTTCAGTAGCATCAGACTGTATATCATAGGAAAAATTACAGCATTTCACTATGACAATAAAGTAGCTTAATTCTTTCTTTAGTAAGTGGGTGTAGAATGTTAGAATGAATGCTCCGTGTCTTCTTTTTATTCCTAACAGGGGTCTTCTAGGAAACACTGTCACAATCACAATAAAATCTGCAGATGAGTAACAGTGTGCTTAATTCAGGAGGACGGAAGTAATTACAGAGGGCAGACTGATGAGTTCTTTTTGTGCTATAAGAGTAATTTACTTGAACAAAATATTAACAAAAGAAGGAAATGGTAATTGACTCTGGAGCCAGCCAAAACAAACCCATGACAGTGTTTAGAGTGGAGATGAACAATATCCGTACAGAGCAGTGGGAGTCAGAGAAAGACCGCGGGCACCAATCATAAGGACCACTATTTTTGAATAACTTGTTTAATAGCAGCCGTTGAGATAGTGACTGTGTACAGTAAGAGGCATATTAATCATAATCTGAATATACAGAGACAGGCTCAGTGTTTGATGAAGCTACTGTAAAGATTTTGTTCCACTGCTGCCTTTTATATACTCGGTCCCCCACAAATCGTATCACAGCTTAACATTTATCACCCTGTGTGCCCTTTGAGCAGAGGTAGTCCCTCATTAGCTTCTACTCATCTCTGTGGACACACAGAACACACACACACTAAGTGCTGTGTGGGTTTAAATGTAAAGAAGCTTCCCAAGGGACCTGGAGTCATTAGAACAGACTTATTGTATGGTCTGGAACCTGCACACCACCCTGAGGCTGTCCTGCCTCATGGATACAAACCTGTTAACTCAACAGGAAAAGGCAGCGCGAAGCATAAAGAACACAGCTTCTGCTTAGGCCACACACTGCATCACCTTTATGCACTTGAAGTAATTGGTTGTTCTCAGCACCAATTATGCTGTTTAGGGCTTTCACCAGTCAAACCTCCACAAACATAGGAGATGCATCTGGCTCATTATGAAGCACTAATGCGCCACTCCCAAGAGAGATGCCAGGAAAACACCAGTGAGGATGCCGAACTGCACCACACCAAAACAATCGTGCAAAGGTAACTTGTTTGTTGTTTTTGATGGCGTAACAATCTGGGACTCTCGCCCTTTACCACTAAAACAGAATCCACTCTGCAGATGAAGAGAAGACGGGTCAAACCAGAAGAAGCCAGAAATGCTGCCATCACCATCAGCCTCATACATGGATGCCACATTGTGTAGGTTCAAGCCCTGCAGTTGCTGGCGCATCAAACCTCTTCCCTCCCAGACAGATAGACAGAGCCCACTCACCAAAGATATCCTCATGTCAAACTCGCAACATGCAGGGTCCAGGCTCTCAGGTTTCGGGGATGTCAGATGGATCTTATTTTTCAAACTTCACACACCAGGAGTCAAGGATTCAAAGGTCTTTTTTTTTTTCCAAACCAAATCAAAAGAAAATCAAAGAAAAGCAGGGGAGGCAGCTCATTATTTATTTTTTGCTGGGTTAACCACAGAATGATTTCACTCATATGTCATATGAGCTGTTCTTTAGGGTCATTTAGTTTAATGATGGAAGCACTCACAAAACTCATCATTTTATCATTGGAGGACTTTTTGAGTTCCTGTCCAGCACCACAGAAAGGGGTTGTCCTTACTCAGTTTGGTGAAAAGCCAAAGCATCAATCTAAAAATGGTAATGTAATTAATATTATTTAACTCAATTTGTGTCTTTGGAGTTATAGGCTATTAAATGACCATCAAGTATTTGCTGCCTTGCGAAAGACACCAGTTTATCTGCTTGTATCTATATTTATAATTCAGACCCTCTATGAATTTTCAGCCGCAAGAAATGTAAATGTAATCAATTTCTGAAGCTTGAAAGCTTGCCAGCTAAGAGCTGTTACAAACCCTCTAACATAATATGGATGAACACTAAAGACAGGGCAGTCATATCACAATAACTAAGACTACAGCTGCAATGGCTTCACCCTTTCTCATTTACCACAGTGTAACTTTTAGCATTCTTAGCTTGTGTTGGGTTTGGCTGGGAGAAAGACTGTTCTTCCTTCATATTCATACTTCAAACTGTACCGTGGGGGAACTCCCTGTTGTTTGCACCTAGTGAAACATAAAGAGACGCTAATTTGAACATGATGTTGGCCCATCAGGTAGAGACTGAACATGAGCCCCGTAGAAGCCTTTGGATCATAAATTATGCAAGCAGCTTGGGATCCTGTGTGGGAACAGCTGAGTTATTCATTATGCAAATATGCTAAATGGAATGAAATTGTCTACACCCACCAGTGTCCTCCCACTATGATGATGAGCATCCAATGGGATCTGACACGCAGAGAGGGCTTTCATGGGTTAAGGAAACGTGTAATTTCTCAGATGGGTCTGTCACTTTAAGTAGCCGAGAGAATCTGAGAAATCCCACTGAAATTTGAACATTAGCAATTTTCGACATTTGGGTCATTTTTAGATACAATAAAAAAAAAGTTGGCACTAATAGTCCAACCTCTTATTTGCAGTGTTTGCAGTTCCAGTTGTGTCAACAGTGCCTGGCCTGTAGCCTCTGGTTCAAACCCACCTGGGTGGTAGGTTACTGTTTATGATAATCTCAGCTGTGCAGTTAATAAACATGGTAATGTACGCATGTGGGGCCTGCTCCCAGAAGGGAGACCCACAGTGACATACGTTCCCTAAAATGAGTTATGGCACAAATAAAATGGCCCCTGAGGCATCACAGTTGGATGGCAACACACTGGCGTCTGAGGCGAGGTGGCCATTTTGGATGCTGGCGGCTGGCAACAGCCCCAGCTGGATGAAGACACATAAATCATTACAACACCGATGATAAGAAATGAGAGAGATTACTTTACTGAGGAGAGGAAATAAAAGTCTCAGCTCCAAAACCTCTAACATCTCTGTGCAACTGTTTTACTGTAAGGCTCAGGGTCTGATAATAAAGGAGAAATCTGCATATATATACACACAATGTAAAATCTCAAACTGTTTCATTTGCCTCAACTGCACAACTAGGAACTAGGTCTTTAGTTGAAACACGCTTTAACCAGAGACAGTATGTGAGGGACGGTACACCCTAGACAGGTTGCCAGTCTATCTCAGGACTGATATATCGAGACAAACAACCATTCACCACACACATTCACACCTTACAGGCAATTTAAGGTCACCATCTATTTAATTTAACCAGCATTTTGATTGTGGGAACAAACCGGCATACCAGCACAGGCACAGGGAGAACATGCAAGGTCCACACAGAAAAGCCCCGGGCGAACATCCTCTTGTTTTAATTTGCTTTTGATGCAAAGTCAAAAGTTCCTCCCTGCAGTTCTCGGTTCTCTGCTCCGTCAGAAATGTGGGTTTCATGCAATAATTATTTCCAAGGGCTTCCATTTTGCAACGCTACTGTCAATTAAACTCAAATTCCTGCACAAATGTTTCATATAGAGTTATGATGGGATTAGTGCTTTGGTGATGTATGTAATTTTGCAGAACGCAATATATGTGTCTTTAAGTATCTTGTGCTCTATAAGTAAAATTAACTTTGTAACATTTATTTATTTATTTTTTTTTTTTTAAACTTACAGATTTTCTAATTTACTGTATGACATGTCATTGGCACAGAATGGCTTGATGACATGTTAAGATCTGAAGTACCAGTTAATGTTGTTTGCCTGTTCATCAGCCATCCTGTTATAAAATATAAATAACCTTCAATGACATAAACAATGTAAGAAATAGCTCTCAGTTTGGCTTTGGGAATTTACTGCCACTTCCTGAATCTCGATGTCCTCAGACACTCGTGCCACACCGTCTTGACAAGATGCCGAGTACCCATGATGCACTCATGTTTTCTTTTGTTATGCCTCATCACCAACTAAGTGTAATATTCAGCCTGGAAACAGATTCTGTTTGGTAAAACGACATATTGCACATGCTGGCTATAGAGGGGAAATGACAGCCAGAACTAAGGCGAGGCTATCCAAATCCATGCACAGTGGGAATGCATATGTCACCACAAATGGTGCTGAAAACAGCTTGGTACCACACACTACTCCCTGCTCCCTACTTGTGTACGACAGAATCCAACAGATATGAGAATGCATACACACGTTAAAAAGACGCATGTGTAGTCGAACGGAAATGATGCTGAGGCTGCTTCCCCAACTCCAGAGCTGCCTGGCACTGCTCATCAGTGTCACTTCTTCTCCTGCCACTCCAAAAGGGAGGAGGGCTGATTCATTCTGTAGCTCTCTTTGTTGACAGAGGAGCTATATTACCGTCTTTTTCAGGGATAATGATGTCCCACACAGATACAGGAAGAAGTCAAACTGAATGCACACCTTCATTTAAAAAACATGAATGAGAAAGAAGAGAAAATCCTATAACACTAGCTTTGAATTACAGGGGAGCAGTTTGAGTTGACTGTGATTGCAGCTTATATTCATCTTATTAGTGCATTCCATGGTTTATAATTGTTTTCCTGGATATATGGAAAAATGATTTAGCAAACCTTTTAAAAAATGTATGCTTTCCATTACTACCAAACCTTTTCCCAAAGAATTTCACTGTGTTTTTCTATCTTTATAATGACTGTGAATGACCCCTCCAGTTACACTGTAGCCAAGACTTGTCTGGATAATACTGAATGCTGCTTGCTGGTCAAATACCTATTTGTTGTAGGACTTTCTTTGGAATAGTCGACCGTCCATGCTTAAACTGCTGTTCTTTCTTAGGCTAAAGTTAATATTTCATATTTGTATCATCATCAGCAAATGAAAAGATGCAAACAAACAATGAACTGATGTTATTAAAAAGTATTGGTTTGAGTCTTTTTCATGGGATTTGTTGATTATCTTGAATACTAGTGCTGCCTTTCATTTATGACAGTGTTACATGTGAGTGAATGAAGCAGTGTGATAACTTTTCTTGTTGATTGCTGGTTGTGTTGGAAAATGAGTGTAACGTTTAAACGCAGCTGGCAAATAAAGTGTTACTGGTTATAATTCAAGTACATTTTGTACATTTTATATATTCAGAAACACACCACCTCTTTGTCTTTGATTTTCTAAGAGCAACTTCTTTTTTTTCTCTATAAGTATAAAAAATGTGCCCTATTAGATATTGAGAATCAGAGGCTGCTGGCAGACAGAACAGCTGAGCATTCAACAATTAGACCTCAAAGACTGTGATTACATATTCATAGTGTACACTGAGCGAAATGCAATGAGAGATTTAAAGTGACACTGACATGACACAGTCAGTAAAAATGACACAACAGTCTAACTCTTGCCATGACTTAATATTTATACTTTACACAGGCTATTCTACAGTATAAAGGGAAATTTCCTATACACTAAAGGGGTTGTCTATGGTACTTCTTTCTTTCAAGAGGTCTGAGCAGACGTTGTACTATTTGGCCAATGTGATAATTTGTTAGATACACAGACTAGCATTGGATCAATGTGTAAAGTTTTATTAAAACACAATTCTCAAATGTCTCAAGCCTCAAGTTCTTGAATCTTGAATAAATCATTGATGATTACAGTTAATCTACATTTATTTTAATCACTACAGAAATACACCATGTAGCTAGTATAACAGTGATTGCTTTAAAAGGACTGCATTCAGTTTGCTGACTTGCAACAAAAGGGCATGATACTGTCCATAAATTGTAGATGTGTAACTTTATGAAAGTTACTATATTGACACTGATTAAAAAATCACATATTTTCTTAATGAAGATCTTTAAGCCAGTGTAGTACAAAAGCCTATTGACCAGTCTATGATACACTGAACTAATTATTGAGCTTTTCTGCTGGAAAAACACCTCCTGGGAATTATTCATGTCCCATGTATGTTCTTTGTTTACAGTGCTTCAAATGAGACCGGGGAGGAAGAAGGTACATCAGTGAGAAGAAATGCACAAGAAAACTACTCTGGTGTTTTGTAGCTAAAGTAGTTATTCAAATCTTTTCTGTTTTGGAAATGTGTTCAGCCTTAGTTGTGATCATGAGAAAACATTTAGAGGTCATTTGATATGTTTTTTTGCAATCTGTACACTTCCTGCTTGGATCAGTATTTTCTGTATATGCCTCCTCAGTTACACACAGATAGACATTCATTCTTGCGCCATCATATAAAGAAAAATATTACCACAGAACAATATCTCTATATCAAAATTAGTGACTTACTTACACCCAGATATTTCAGGGACAATTTTCTTGGTATAGCCTGCCTGGCAAAATGTACTTCATCTTTACTTTGTAAATATGGGATATATAATAATATGGGATAAATAAAGTATCTTATCAAATGGTGTATTTTAGCCTATCATCCTACCGTTGTTCCTACCAGCTCAGGTTCTGTGTGATGTAAACATTTATGAACACGTGAAACAACATGTTCATTCTTCCTGGATTTGCTGGTGTAATGTACTCAACTGAATATACTAAAGCCATTTCTTTAACACAAACACATACACGGACACACACACACACAACACTGGGAAGTATGTGGTAGAGGGAGAAGACCAATGTACTGTATCTGACAATAACAGAACAATTGCCTTGCCTCCAGCAGGCTCTAAAAGGCTGTCATAACAACTAGTTTGAGAGCAAACTCTGCACTCTGTACTAACAGCAGCATTAACAGCTACATCAGGAGTATGGCTTGGTTATGAAATGAAATGAGGACAGAATGTCAGACATATCCACTTCTTCTTGATCTGCCCTTTTTTTCTGCTTCCTGCAAAGCAGGGACAAACACATGCTCTCACCTTCAGAGAGTGAGAGTGAAGTCTAACATAAACCAGACTCATGAACCCGGATATACAAAGATAAATGATTTACATAAACGTAAAATAGAAAGATATGTATGTTTTGTCTTACTATGCATGAATCATCCATGAGTGCTTGGACATTTACTTTGATTGTTCATTTGATAATCTTGAGCCCCAACAGGCTTATACGATAAAAAATATTTCTTTTTTTCTTCCTCTAAGTGACCTCTAAGACCTCTAAGTGAATTTATATCATGGCAAATCAGTTTTTCTCCATATAAATATTGATTGTAATTTAGCAAATGAAACCAAATTTCATTAATGAATCCATGTTAAACAATGGGTTAACACAAACAGCTGTAGAGGATTTTTTCCTCAGTAAACACCAGAGAAATTAAATAAACTGTTCATATCAGTAAAGATCTGAAAGTAAAACTGAAGGTCTGCTCGACTGCAGGCACTAAAAGGCCTACAGACACAAAAAGGGTTACTCAGGTTGCAGCGCATTTGAAGCTGAGGGCTCTTCTTCAGGCAACAACCAATAATGATGTTTAAGACCACAGCTTGGAGACAGGGAGACTTGGATTTGATACCTTGTTGGAATGCCTGCTACTGACTAAATGAGATAAGTACTGAATTAAAGGTCTCGTCTACTTGAATGATACAGTCTCCCAGCCTGCCCCGACCCCAATCCCAGTCCCATCCAATCGTGGGAAGGGTCTGCTGCCGTATCAGGGGGCAAAAATGGAATCACCATTGGGGATGGGTCCTACTGATTCCAGCAGAGACATCCACAGGGGGCAGTGCTGACCACACAGATGGGGCCTGTCTCTTTTTTTCCCTCCAGTTTTCTGTGACACTCTTACCCTGACAGGCCTACCAGATGCTGAATGTGTAAAACAATGAAAGTAAAATCTTTCATGAAAATCTAATTATGTTAATCCCCAACAGTAGCAGAGGTTCATTTAAATAGATAATCACTTTAATTTTGATAAATCATTTCAATTTAGAGGTAAAGACTACCTTGAATCTGGTTTGTATTTGCCTGAATAATAACAGAGAGAGAGAGAGAGAGAGAGAGAGAGAGAGATCCAGTCTATTTGAACTTGCCTCCTTGCCGAGGTCCTCTCTGATGACCTGCCGGATCTCGTCCATGCTGCTCTGAGGAGCTCGGCTGTGGAGCACCTTGAGTGTGGATGTATACTCCTCAGGCAGCAAATAGTCCAGAGCACCAAGGTGCTGGCCCACCTTGATGAAAGTGCCACGGTTGGCACAGCACAACTCTAGAAGACGCTCCGCAGACCGCCGATGGACCTACAGTTGATGGAGCAGAGACAACCAGCTGAAAAAAATTTACTTCAATTACTACTTTAATGTGTAGTTCTTACATGGTGTTTGTGAGGTAAAAAAAAAAAAAAAGTTAAACAATGAGAACTCTTGAATGAGGTCCTTAACAGACCAGATTTGACGAATATATTTCATTGTCTGTTTCAAACATGCTTTCAGAATGGTAATATTCCATCAGTGTGGAATAAATCCATAATAAAGTTTATCTGTAAAAATGCAAATAGTGATCCTGGAGTTCTATTAAATTACAGTGGTATTAGTTTGATTTGTAAAGTGTATGAGTTATATTCAAGTGTCCTTAATAACAGACTTAATCATTACTTAGAGAATATTGCAGAATTGTTTGAGTAAAACAGCACATATTGAGCATATTTATATTGTATCCTCTGTGGTGAGAGCAAGGCTGCAAGAAGGAACAAACAGATCTGCTTGTTTTGCTGAAAAAGCCTTTAATTGGATTAACAGAGACCTTTTAGAGTAAAAATCATTAAGTCTTGGTATTGATTGTACTTGATGCCATGTCAAAGTCTTGCACAAAGAGATGAATGAATAAAATGAATTTTTCACCTGACCTTAGTGTTTCAGTCTTTAAAAACTATATAATTCAGTGATGTGCTCAAAATCATGATTTTGTGAGACATCATTTAGAGTTGGACACAAAATCACTTGGTGCTCCTTCAACCTCCAATGCCACAGAGGGTTTTTTGTAGCCTTTCCCAGATCTGTGCCTTCTTTCCTTCTTCCTCATGGTTTGATTTTTATTCTGATACGCATTGTCAGGTGTGTGATTTGCCAGATCATGTCCAGTCAACTAAATTTACCATGGGTGAACTTCAATCAAGGTGTAGAAACATCTCAAAGATGAACAACAGAAACTGGAGGCATCTGCACTAAATTTCACAGCAAAGGGTTTAAAAACTTGTCAAGATGATATTTCATTTTTTTCATTTTAGTAAATTGTCCGAATACTTTCTGAACACACTGTACAATCAAAACTACTATACAGAACCAAACATTAAATTAAACTTCCAGAGAATGCAAAGATTTTTGTAATACATAGATACATATGTGAAATCTAAATGAAAGTGGGCATTGAGAACACTGGTGCATAATCAAATGGAAGAGACGTGTGTGGTGTTTGTGCACGTGAGTGTGGATGTGTTGTGGTCTTGTCCCGCCTGTCCTATTTGAACCAGCTGGATGCGATAATGCTTACAGAGAGCTCCTCTCCTGAGACCAGCGCAAATAAAAAGCCGTGAAATTAGCTCCCCTTAACCCCTGTAACCCCACTACACACACCATGAATATATCCCAGCACACACACACACACACACACACACAAGGCATGTTCCCACAGGACAGTTTGACATGAGTGTCATCTGGGGAATGAAGACCAGGCAATGACAGAGACAAGTCGCCAGAGATTACCAGATGAGCCTTTCTGCGTTAAGATGCAGTAGGAGCACTGTTTATAAAAACCATCATTACACTATCAGAACCACCTACTGTGTCACTGTATCTGACCAGACGGAACAAAGGTAAAAGCTTTTACTGACATGTAAATTGGTAGAATCATTAATGTGGTTTATCACACACAAAATGAGGCAGTTATTTACACAGATTTATACAAAAAAGATTGTTGGGTTAAATCTTAAATTCCTACTCAAAAACCAAAACAACAAATTAATTTATCTTAACAAAAGTACTCCTCATTCCTTCAGTTCTTTACATTCTGATATTTGATAGCAGATTCATTTTCAAATGTTTTTCTATGATCTTAGTATTTTTTGCAACAATTAATTCAGCACTGATGGTCATTTTTTATCAACAATGTATTTCCTTCTTTATAAAAAAAACAATACAACTGAGAAATAATTGAAGAAGAGCAGAATAAAAAAAAACATTTAAAAAACATTTCTCATACATGAAATATGTTAATAAGTCAAATCTGAGAGTTCTAACTTGAAATCTATTGATCAGTGCTACTGTCATGTAATCATACTGTGTTGTAATGTATTTACTTAGGTAGGTCTAAGAGTTAACAGACTTAGCAATTAGGGAAAATGGCACTATTTCACTTTATTATCATCTCTACATGGATGATACAACAGTATTATAATACTGTGAATCCTGTTTGGCCACACAGATTATTACAAGCAAACTTTTTAATCCTGATGAAATTGAATAATTAATAAAAAAGTGCAAAATATGAACATGAGGGCTGTGACCACCAACTGTTCTGTCAGTAAGTAATGATAACACTGTAAAATCAAATGGTAAACCATTATTGTTTATAATCACTATTATTATTACACAGCAGTGTTATGGTAATGTTCCTGCAATTTTAACATTAGATTGTTGATCACACTGTTATCTATTAATATGGTATCAAACTTCCAGGAAAAAAAAAAGTGAAATGTTGAGGGCATTTCTTTGAGCTTTTTAACTCCTCTGTCTTGCAGATGAAAGGCATGTTTGTTAAGTTCAAATTTTCAAAATGTATCAACAACAAAACATATCCATATCCATAATCATTTCTCAGTCTATCAGCAGATCACTGATTTTGATTCAAAACAACAGCCTCTGCCTTCAGACGGTCACATCACCTGAAATCATGTCAGAGCTATTTCTGGCAGAATGTGGAAGCTGATTAGGGGGTCTGATCAGAATGAAAATCTGGCATCAGTTTGCCCACGGCTTGTAGCCTACTCATCAAATTCATCATCACTGCTCTCTCTCCTCTCTTCCAGTAATCAGTATGCTTTGTCCGATGGAGGCGGGCTCACAGCTTGAAAATGACATCACCATGGCAATGCTGCTCACTGACAGCCTGAGGGGAACGCTGCTCTGGGATAGGCTGATGCTGGCCACCACCCACCATCTCCACACACATGGCATCCAATCAAAAGGACCGTTAGCGAATTAGACACATGGGTTAATTTGTGGTACATCACAGAGACACAGGAGCTCAGTGCAGAATGCCTCTGGGTGTCTCTCCACTCATCCTCTCCACACATTTGGCAAGGACAGTAAATAAAAGGCCGGAGGTTTGCGTGTGTGTGTTTGTGTGTGCAAGGGGTGCATGCTTTGGAGGGTGGTGTGTAATGGATGAGAGAGGGTGAAAGAACGAGGGAATGAAGGCTAGAAAGACAGGAGACAGATGGATAAAGCAAGGAGGAAGGTGAAAGGAAGAGAGAATGGGAGGTAAGGTGTAACGAAGGAAGGACGAAAAGATGGGAAGGAGGGCAAGAAGGAACCTTGAAATGAGTTAGTGAGTATAAACTATGCAGGCACTTCAACAGCAGGTTTAATCAGATGTGCTGGCTTCCATTTAGGGGTGGAGTCTTTAGGAATCTCATGACGGGACTTGATTTCAATTACTGTTGTTAGAAACTAATCTTTCTTGCAATTAAATAAAGGGAAAAGGAGCATTATTTTCAATCTCCTCAGATGTTTTCACATTATTGGGGAAAAGCAGCTTTTCACTGCATCTCGTTTATTAATGTATATGTGATCTGTGCAAAGGCCCCGTGCTGTAAAAAACATACTTTGTGAACATAGCAATTAGTTGAAGACTAATGGTTGGACTGCAATCAAACATGGTAGACAAATGAATAAAGTATGTCTTGCATTTATACAATACAAAAATCATCATCAATGACACAAAAAGAAAAACCCTGTTAGGTAAAAGATCAGCATTCATATTCAGCTACAAGCTTTGTGACAAAGTCCAGTTTGAATTTCTGTGGTGAGCAAACTGGTGTCAACATTCACATTGTAGCCTGAAGGTCCTTTGAAATCAGAAATGATCACGATCAGCTGTAAAACTTGTAAATAGCTAGAAATGAATGTTCACTTTTTTTCAAATTGTCAATTATCACTAAGTTAGCTGCACAGACTCCCCTAGGAATACTGCACTGAGCAAAGCAGCATGACCAGCCTTCATTTTCTGAATTACAATATGAAACAGAACTGTCAGTGATGCTAACTGGTCTTGATGAAGGTCACTGTCTCTCTGAATAAATAACAGAGAGGTAACACGTTACAGTCTGCCACCTCCAGGAGAATGTTTGAATAAACGACAAACACAAGTTGTTCTGGGTGTTCCGGTGTGTGTGTGTGTGCAAACCTCAGTTTAGAAACCTATTATTATTAATGTACAAAACATTGGAATCTGTGGATGGATTCAGAATTGTTGATAATTCCAGGTTAATTCTACCCATCTTTATAAATGCTCATATGATTCTCAGAGGTATTTAAACTGATTTGATGAAAAACACAGCAAGAGCAACGATCAGTTTTGCATAGCTGGTCTTTAGTTTTTCTAATAAAGAAAGTGTAAAAAAAAAAGCATTGTTGTTCTACTGATAGATGGAGGAAGGGAGCAAAAATATGCAGAAGAAGCGATGCTGTGTTTCAGAGACACTGTTACTGTACCATTAGAACACAGACTCATGTTAACTAATGTTTAAATCAAAGTGGCATACATCATCAGTGGGTCAGAATCAGATTCATTTTATTGATCTCTGCATGCAAACTGCTTTATTGCTCAACACACAGTTAGGAAAGAGGAAATAAAAAGTACAGAGATAAAGACAATATAATAGTAATAATAATGAAAAGTGAAAAGAAAAATATACAAATGCAAATGTACAAAAAGTGTGCAGTGTCGCCTGATTGAAGTCCCCACAGATCATGAGGAGGGCACTTGGTTGCAGAGTCTGGAGTCTCACAGCAGTACAGTAATCTGACCAGGGTGGCACCATCATTTGAAAGCAGCAAACCCGTTGTTGCTTTCTCTTCCACTCTTGGCTTTATTCCTGTCCTGAGGCCATCAATGGTACTGATGACATCTGGAGTATCTTCACGTAGACACACACATAACACAAAACCCGCCGAAGTCTCCGATTCTTCACAAGGGACACTAGTTTGTCCACCTCATTGTCCGGCAATCGCACATTGCCCATGATAACAGAAGGGAGACTGGGCACTCCTCTTCTCCATGAGTCTCTGTTGTCCGAACCCAGCTCTCGTCCCTCGTCTCTTCCTTCCTCTTGTGCATCCTCTCTGTGTACCCTTCTTGATTCCTGCAAGGATGTCCATTGTCCTGGTCGTCAGGCCCAACAACGAAAAGTTGGAACAATAAGAAAACAAGCAGGAACAACTACATCCAGCTGCAGGCACACCTGGCGCACTTGCACAAAAAATTGAACTAAAGTAATTAGGTTACTCAAATGAATCATATTAGGCAGATAATGCACTTACACGTAGGTTTACTAAATCTGCACATATATGCAGCAGGTTAGTTATTAGATTTCTCCCCTACTCTCGACTTATTTTGGAAGAATGGCTCTCTGATTTTAGTTGTATAGCAACAGAAGACAATGTTTATTACTTATTTAGATTTCTAAAGGCTACTTTGTGTTAGCTTCAGTTTTAGGTGGACTTCCTTGGAATACAATGCATCACTCCATGTAATGATGTCCCCTTTTATACAGCCACTCCACTCTGCTACTTTCCCTGTCCCCTTCTGTCATGTATATGCTTCAATTAGTAACTCAGTTGTCAGTATACATGGCAGAGAAATTGCATAGAGAGAATTTGTGGCTGCAAAAGCATAGTTAATACCATACCAAAGTTAATGATGGAGACAACAAGCCTTCATTGCCTCCATGATAGCTATCATTGATAGTGGGGCCCCAGCCGCTGTTGCACCGGAAAAAGGACATTATTATTATATTATGTCATGTTTCCATGACTGTCGATCAGAGCTGGAGCAGATAAATACCTATGACTAATGCAGTCATTTGACCTCGGAATGGATGCTGATTGTACCCTTTACCATTCCAGACACAAGGCAGATGTTAGTGAATAAAAACACCTGAGTGAAAATGCCAGAAATTTGAAAAAGCTTTTTACACTTGGCTAAGAAGGAAAAGTCGGTGTATAGACAAAAGCAAAATGTGACTGAGCGTCTTGGAAAGACACCCAGTAAATCATGGTGTACATGAAGCATGTGACCTAAACGTTCACTGAAGCTCCCACTCCACTGAAAACACTAGAAAAAGCAGCAAATGAAAACAGGTGTGGAGAGATAATGACTATTACATTCCTTAAACGAATACACAAAACAAACGCACCATTTTTTCATCATGTTTTTGACAGCTGTCCAGTGTTTGAGGTTTGACTGGAGCTCTTTGAAATGTGTCATCTTGCTGTAATCTCTTTTTGCTGCAATAGTTAAATTGCACCTGACCCAACTGTTTATCTTGATGAACCAAGTCTTAATATTCCAGAGGCGGATGGAAATCTTGGAAGGAACTCATGCTGCTGCTTCACCCATACAGATCATTTAATGGCTGAACTGATCACCGATCAAATCAACTCTACAGCAGCTTGGTGCACCTTGTGCCTGATCATATGTATATCTCTGGAGTGTATATTCTCTGGAGCAGTTTTCCTTGTTGTTTTAATGAGTCAACAACAGATAACTGTTCAAATTTAATATGGGGAAATATAAAGTCACATTCCTGGTAGATTATTTTATAATGTGAACACACTGCAAAATGTTCTGCTGTCATCTTGATAACTTTATAGAGCTGGCTTTTCTAAAACACACCCAACAACAGATTCACTTGTGTTTTTTCTAAAGTAACATTTTCCGTCTGCATAGGACAGTCTTGTTGTTCATTTGTATTATGTTTGTATTATTAGAATAATGAACAGTACAGTGCAGCTTCTCTGGAGCTTTACAGTTTTAAGGCCTTTTCACATACGGCGCAACACGTATATAGAACGCAAAACGCAACATTAGAATTCACACTGAACGCAACATGATCATGCATGCATTCCACTAAACTAATCAACAATGGAGTCGTCAGGTGAGGATGAGCTGGTGCTTGCTCTTTTACATGATAAACGGGAAAATAATAAGAAACGAGAACATTTTGGGTACACCCTGTTCTGAGAATGAGACAGAACACGGGAGTTTCATTGTTTAGTGCAGGAGTTAAAACTCTACCACAGCCACTTTCTGACCTATTTTAGGATGTCTGTTGGTCATTTTGAGGAGTTGTTGAAGTTGTTTTCATTACCGAGCTCATCTCCTGTTTTCATCCAAACATTGTCTTTAAAATCGTTGTCTTTATATTTGTTGCCCTTGTCAAATAGTGTTGGATACTGAGATGCAAAGTAAATCAGAGTCTCTGCCATCTTCCATCAGCTGTCAACTGTCAGCTGCTAGTGTGATGTTTCAGGATGCTATGCTCTGATTGGTTGAAAGCTTTCCTACCACAGATGAAACGTTAGAAATCGTTGGAAAAATCGACCCAGTGGTGAAAAAAAATAAACGTTGTTTTTTTTCGTATACGTAATTTTGCGTTTGAGGTAACAGTGTTCATTTACGGGACAGTTGTTCGATAAAATAAACTGACGTGCGAAGTAATTGTGCAAAAAAACGCCCTTAGTGTGAAAAAGCGTTTAGTCTTATCTACCTCAGCGGAGAGCAGAAGTGTGATATAAATTAACGGTCATAGGACACTTGGTATGTTTGAGGTCTTCTATTCTAAAATCAGGCTAAAATTTGAATGAACTTGCAATGTTTTTAATAATTATCAGCAGCTTCAATCCATAAACATCCTTCTCAGTTTTGCAAAAAAGCTGTTGTTTAATGAGGACTGTCTCAAAGTGGTGCTTGGCTTCTTTTTCTTTTTGTTTCTCTGTATCTCTCTCTTTACGTATGTAATTAAAGCATTGGCCCAGAGGCCAATTCCCCGTAGTGCAGGTCGGTGGACAGCCTTCCGATGCCATTAAGCACAGATGGCAAATTGTTTTCTAGGAATTACTCCTCCTCTCCCTTTGTGTGCTCTGATTGTATGCAAGTGTTGCAGGGAGAAGCAGAGCCATGAAGCCAGCAGATTCCACACAATGGTTAAATCAATTCCACACAGATTCTTGCTGTAGATAGACAGTTCAATGAGTTCAACCAAATTCATGCTGCTAATAAAATATGTTTTCTAGCACACAATAATAATGGATGGTTGAAACAGGAAGAATATCCATGTTCACAACCAAGCCTCATCTGATACCTAAAAACAGCTGTGTAGGTGAGTAAGTGACTGCAGAGCTGCTTGTGTGAAGTTTAACATTACTATGTATTGGTAATACTGTAGCCATTAAATTTATGTACAGTTACTTTGAATGATATATTTAAGTTGACCCAAGGCTTCCATATACGTCAATGTTTTCATACACTACCATATTAATAAAGGAATAATCATTTTGGGAATGTACTAGATGAGAAAATCAACACCACTCCCATGTGCAATATGTAGGAAACTAAAAGCAGGAGGAAGTTCAGTGAGCTTTAGATGTGGGTGGTAGGTTTATTTTTGAGTTTTGGACAAGACAAATTCACTGTTTCATGCTAGATGACACTTCAACTCCTCACTTAAATCACAAAGTTTCAAGTCTGTCAGGTGCCTGTCTTTACACTGAAGGCTTTGGCTCGCTCTGATCTTTTCATACTTGTTCATACTGGCCATTAAAAGATTCCTTCTTGAAATATATTAAATGTAAGATATGGCATCCTTGTTTTGTGCAAGATGTTGACTTCTTTAGATAACTGATACCGCAAATACTTCACAACATATGAGAGTATATAGATAATTATGTCTTATTGTGTAGCAGGGGTCAAAGGTGTGAGTGTGTTGTGTACAACTGGACAACAGGAGAGCCCTGGAGAGCAGAGCCCTATACTGGGAACCCAGCTGCAGTAATTGATTTCTGCTGCCACACCAGAGCTAAATGACTGGGATTAGTGGACTATGAACAAGGCCTATTTATTATTGGGGTGCTCATGATTAGCTCGTTACTCAGCTCACTGAGGCTCATCTAGCTGCCTGTCACGGGGGGAGGGGGGTTGAGGGGGAACTATGTGTGGATGTGTGTGTTTGCAGATTTAAACCTATGTAGTCAAGAGGCCTCGTCTATAAGTATTATAGTGGCGAAGCCTGAGCAAAGCTATTCAAAAAAAAAAAATCCTCCAGCATTTAATACAATGATACTGAATGTATCTCATACCTCTGCTGCTCCACGTATTAAAAATGTCATTTATATTAACACAGCCCAACAGTAATACAACAAGGTGGGAAAAATACCAGCTATTTGTTATCTCTTACAGCCGAGTGTAGACGTAAGCCCTGACTGTGCTGCTGTGATGGTGCTGTTTTCTCTCACTGTGATATGAAAAGAATAGCAAAAATATGGGACTCAGTGACAAATGTGGTAGAAAAAAATGAAGAAGGGACAGAGAATGAGAGGTGGTGGTGTTGGGGGGGGTGATTTTTCACTGGGAGCCACAGTTAATTTCATGCTCTGCATTTTATTGTCATGCTTCAGTAATTGTGCCTCAGTGCCACATGAACAGCAGAAATGCTCTCTGCCACAAGCCACTGGATACTAAGAATCAGTATGGATCAATGTCCTCCTGTAAAAAAAAAAAAACGCATACGTTGCCTGGTTGAGAGCTGCTGCTGGACAGTGAAGGTAGAAGATCAGAGTGCAGGATACTGACATGACATGAAACAGCCCAGATAAATAAATAAATGACAATTATTATCAGACATGAATGCCCTGAATGAAACTTGACATACTTTTGACAATAGTTTTGCTAACTTCCGAGTGGAGGACAGTTTCAGTTTATATGACAGCACACCATTCCTCTATGTGGAACTCAAATGTGTACTTCCATTGGTTGATCAGGGCTAGAAGACATGTGTAAGTAAACAAAAAGTAGTTAGCAAAAAAGGTACTGTAGAGGTCCATGTACATTTGTTTTGGAGGCTCGTCATCTGTTTTCTGTTTTCCCGCTCTAAATCAAAAATCAATTGGCCGTTATGAACACGGACCTGTAAAGCAGTGATACTTTCATAACAAAACTTCAGACAGCAAATATCATGTTTACAGAGAAACTGACTGGAAACTGCTGAAGTTGTGATGCTTCAGAATTTTTTCCTGCTTTTTCCTTTGTCCTCCAACTGTAGATAAGTGACCTAGTTTTATCATGAACACCCTTAACAAATGTAAATCTGGTGATTCCACTAACCTTTGAAATTGAAAAAGCCACCCTGAGGCCTATTTTGTCATACATTTGCAATATTTATCTACAGACACTTTAATTATCAACCCAAACACCAGGCGTAGACCACATCTACACCCCACGTTCACTTTCCTCTCATTTTCATTCCAGACCGAAATTCAGACGATTCCTGGACTAAAATGACAGTTGATGAAGATAGTAACTGAAAACCGTCCTTAGGCCTAATTCCTTTCCTGGACATCAGTCCTTACTTTATTTTGGCATAAGTTAAACAAATCTATTGGCAAAGAATCACATTCCATCCCTGATGCAGTTGTATTTGAATTCCTTGGGAGAGTAAACCTGCAGACTGAGGGCAGAGCTCCAATGAGCATGTTAAAGATTTTGTGGAGCAGTGTTTTGCCTGCTATTGCAGTAACATATACTGCATGTTGTGGAGGGGAACCCAGTGTTGGCTTGTTGCTGACAAAGCTAAATGATTAATAGGCTGAGGTGGTTATTATTTAATTATATGTTTGGTTGTGTGTGTTTAAAATGCACTGGATCAGAGTATCATCATTCTCTGGGAGCTGGTTGGTCTATGTTAATTTTTTCCATCCAAGCTGGGTCAAGATT